>NC_056611.1:18345177-18570177 GCF_018340385.1 Cyprinus carpio
ACGAGAGGCCATGCACATCAGACCCAGTGTTAAAAACAGCGATGTGCTCTGTAGATGGGATGAAAAACAAGAGAAACTGACATTTCTACATGTCTGGATCCTGGAGCCAAATGAGTCTAAATGGAGTTGTAATGGAGTTGTTTCTATTTTTACAACATTTTTGGCTGTAGACCAGCAGTAAGATTTATTTGCCCATTTCTATCCTGTCCTGGAATTCAAGATGCAGCTTTAAATACAAAAAGGGGAAATTACCAAAACGCAAAACAGTCTGAGCTGATAACCAACAAAACAGAGAGAGTGGCCTCAGATGAACGATGCTTTTAGAGCAAGAAAAAAGCAACTAACTGTTACCAAGTCATTTCAGACATCAAATTTTTCAGAAAGCATGAAGGGGATGGCAGAGATATTTATTTCAGGACAACCAGAGAATACTGACTGGAGGAGTTTGATGTGTTATTTCAGAAAGGGCAGTAGAGCCAAGGGCAAGTCCCTTACCGAGATCATGAGACGATATTTGAAGTCAGGGAACTCTTTGTCGCATTTCTCACAGCGGTACATGCCATTCTGCTGGTCCACCACCTTCTTGTTGCAGTCTTTGCTGGGACAGGCCTGATACAAGCAGTTCTCTTTACGGATGTAGACTATGGTGGCGATGCAAGAGAAATAATCAGCCTGGGAAGAGAAGACCATTGAGATCACTAAAAAAAACATTTTATACAAGGAGACATTAGTACTGTTTCTGCAAAATAAACCTGATTATATTAAACACAGTAGCAGTTTATTACTTTTTTACACAACAATAAAAATGGAGTTGGTGTGTCCAAACGTTTGATTAATAATGTACATCCTAACTACCACTTCTATGGTATAAAATCCCTAAAGTTATTAGATGGTAGATGCAGAACTTATATAACATGATATATAGAGTTTAAAAATACAACCTGCCTGCAAAATGGGCCAAGCATAAAGGCAAAACAAAAAACTTGCCTATATTCATTTAAAAGTGGTATATGCAAAACAGAGGATATGAATAAACATTAAAAGGACTTCTGAAAGGGGCTGAAGGCAGAAGGGAAACAGCAGCCATAGAGCACCTGGAGGGGAGGTCAAAGGCTCTGTGCTAAATGTATGCAGAAGAGACAATGGGAGTACAGGAAGTGCACAGCCACTGGAGCTAGAGATGAAAAGGGAGAAAGCGATACTAGGAATTATTTTGTGCAGTTGGCACTTCCTGCTTAGGCGGTACTCTCTGGTATTCCTATGACTTTTCTGAAAGCCTTAGAGGCACAGACATCATGTTTTGCTTTTAGAATCATGTCAAATAAACCATTATCTAACATAACAGCATAATGCATCTGAAATATCTGTATTTTTTAATGTTAACTACATTGTTCAAGCTCAACCATTCAACCCTGTTATCAAAGTTATTTGCAAGAAAAAAAAAAAAAGGTCAAACAAGTATTTCTTTAATTCATGGGAAATACATTTACAAACCAACATTTAGCCATAAACATTCCAAAACTTACTGTTAGCTTAAATAATATCAATATTTGTACCAGTGTTGTGAATTTTACATGTTTTTTTTTTATTATTTTTATTTTTTATTGATTTTAAAAGGTTACAGGGTTGGAATTCTTTCACGAATACAGAATAAAATATGCACTTTCAGGTCCTATTCTGTAGCCTTTTAATGAAAAATACCTCAACTAGAAGGGGGTTCAAATAGAAGAATTGCATGTTTAAGGGTGAGAAGAGAAAGGAGGTTAAAAAAAAAAGTCTTGAAGAGTCAGCTTAAGGGCACCTTATTCTTTTACACACATCACACATCAAGAAATAAGTTGGAGGACAGACACAGGAGATAGCGGATTACAGGGTGAAAAAGGGGTCAGTGGCTGGACATGAGCATGACTCTGCTCTTCACAAGGCTCTGGAGAAACACGTTAAACCAAATTTTTCCCACACAAGCACACATGGCACCCATGTTTACCCTGGTGACAATGGTGTTGACGAAAGCACTAAGATTCTTCTTCATCCATGATCTACAGTGGGCTTAAGAAACTCACGCTCCTCAGAAAATCAGGGTTGATTCATATTTATGCTGTAAAATTGACTAATGAAATCCAAAAATGGGCACTTTGCCTTTCTGAGGACTGAGAATTCAGATCGCAGTGGATTTATAATCTCTTTGGAGCATAATCTATACAGAGCCTCTGGCAATGTCTTACCCCCATATTTTCTAAGGAAATGGGATACGAAAACAACAGCAAATGGCAAAAACGTGTTACTACTGTAATTGATTTCTCTTCTAACAGGTTTACTGCTGACCACCTAGTTGTTTCGCTTTGAGAATTCGACCCCAATTAACTTCTCGAAGGGCTGGAATTGATATTCCATGTCATTTCAAATAAATAAAAAGCCTCCCGGGAAATGTGAACGACAAAGGCAGAAAGCAGACAGAAAAAAGGCTTGCTATTCAATAAGTGAAATATCCCCATAAATTACTGTCATTACACTTAGTGACAAAAAAAAAATTCCCTCTGAACATTTCCGCCTCTCTGAAATACAATAATTAATCCAGTAACTACCTATGTAATTATTGTCACATTCGTTTGGTAGATGAATGGGTCCACACAGAGCGTGCAGAGCAGAATATTATTCTAGTTGCCAGTCAATATGGCTGACAATGTTACATTTTTTTTTTTTTACTTTTTGTTTTACAAGATAAAGTCATTTATTTCATTCTATTAGCACAAACAGATAAAACGCAGATGTTAAACCATTCACTCAATCAAACACGAATGATTTCATGATTTCAGCTTTTGACACCAGATAAGAATTTTCAAAACATTATTTTCAAAAAGATTTCCAAAAGCACAATTCCTTGTTGATTAAATCTTTTAAAAATGAAGAAAAAAAAAACATTCACTACAGAAATATCCCTTACTTCTCCAGGCCTGGAAAACAATTTTAAAATTCCCTTCCAATAACTTTGACATTTCACTCTGGTAACATGGGACAGAAAACTAGGACACAAATTTTTTTTGCGAGGAGCGTCGCTAATTAAATACAACTGGCTGAGAGCTTTTAGCAGCCTAGCCTTGTGTCCCAATAGAGCAGATAGGATGAAATCAGGGTGAGGGCGTGAATACATTTTGTCAAAGAGAATAAACTCTGATGGGGTTAACATACTTGCCAGTTGTCCATAGAAATAATAGTAACTTTTTTTTTTCCACAAGTACCCCTAACACCTACAGTCAGGCTTAAATCATTTCCCCAGTGTAACACCACCAATGCGCTACTTCAGTAGCATTCTGGACAATAACTCAATAACTCGTAGACAGCTTATTCACCAATGTACATACATGATCAACTGAAGAAAATTCTGGGTTGTTAAGCCCCAACCAGATTGTGAAATTCCATTTCATTCTACATGCTTCCTCTATTATACTATGGTGTGAGTCTTTCATGCTGCTATTTTTGTTTGCAACCACACTTGACTGATGATGCAGTGTTCAACAGCAGTATCACGCAACACCCAGTCTAAATCACATACTTCAGAAATTTATAACACAAAGGGGGGAAAAAAAGTCTTGTTTTCTCTCTGCTTAAATAATTGATTTCTAACTTATGTGAAAACAGTCTTCCCATTTTTCACATACTCATCTGTTATTGTGGCTTTATTCTGCAGCCCCTCTTTTTCATTGTTGTGCTACACCTAGTAAGCTTGTCATTTCTCTCTTCTTTTTTTTTTGGACATTTCTCTTTAATTTTGCCACCCGAAAAAAAAAATGAATTTATCGTTCATGACTAAAATCACAAGCTATTATGCTAAACTCATGTTCTCAGCTATAAAAAAAATATAGACCCTTGAAAAACAATAGTGTCAACATGGTAATCGCCATAGAAAAATAGGAAAAATATACAATAGTGTAAACACACCAATAATCTCAAAGGTTAATGTCAATGATATTCACCATACAATAACTTTCCTTTAATAAATCCTCTATAACCAAACAAGAATATTAAGTTAATAAATAAAATGTATTTAAAAAATAAATACAATTACATTACTAAAACAAAAAATAAGTTAAGTATATACCTAATATTTAAAACAATATGCTAATTTAATTTAGAAATACTTGAAGGCCACATGCCATACTTTGTTAATATTTAAATTCTTTTGCTGTGGTATTGAAATTGTCATCTATAATTGCCAATTAATATAATCTCTGGTACTGGTATCAACTATTAAAACACTGGTATCACGACAACCCTGCTCCTACATATATGCCAGAAAAACCAAAAATAGACAGCAGACAAGGTCAGATTTATTATGCAGCTTATCTGCAGTATAATCTCTTAATTATTAGGCTTAGTAAATGGAGTCCTGCTAATCTCCATTCTCTATCTCCAGTGCTGAATGTGAGTAATGCTTAAGCACACACCTTGGGAAGATGGGAAGGGCATTACATTGAGTGATTAATGAGAAGAGAGAAAAGTAACAGTGTAGCTAAATGACTGCATCCCTGTGTCTTTCGTTTCAGAACACGTGTCACGCAGGACCGACTTATTACAGCTAATCAGATAACAGACAATGACACACCCTAATAAAGTTATGCTCCACAAGACAAGGAATTCCTGAAAAGTGTATTATTTACAGCTTATTTTAATAATCTGTTCGTTATTTTTTTTGTTTGTTTGTTTTTTGCACCAAAACGAGTCATTTTGATATGGCCATTTTCCACCTTCTCTGTGACCCTTAGAATTAAACAGGCCATTCATTGCTGCAATTTTGCTATATGTACAGAAGTTTGCCATGTTCTACATTATAATAAGCACTGTTAATGTGGGCAGTCAAGTGTTTTAGGTATCTAATGTTAGAAACTCTGCTATTTTAGATAGATAGAGCCCAGAAAAATTTGATTCCTCATGATGAGACCCCTATGAAAAAATATTTATTTATAAAATACTAGTTCGAGATTTAAACTTAATATTATTTAAATATTATATAAATAAATGTAAATAAAATACATATGTAATTAGATTATTATTTGGAAGTTTATTCTAGTGTATTATCTTCTCTTTAAAAAAAAAGATTTGATTAATTTGAAGCCAATCTTGATGTGTGGATGACATACTTTGTCTCCATGTCCTAAGTGCTCATTCTTGACTTCCGCCAGGGTCTTCCAGTTTGTGTTTCCACCACCACCACCAGGTCCTCTCAACTCAGTCATCGACTGTCCATCCATAGCATGTCCTTCCTTATCATACCTGTTAACAAATACACAAAAAAAATGGTCAGCCTCTAATGCTGTCAATCATCAAAAAATAGGTCAGTCAGACATCTGTTCATCTCTACATACAAGGCAATAGCTCATCTGTTCAGGCAGATAAGTAGCTGATATCTTAACTAGATCTACAGAAACAGAGAGAGCTAGAGAAAAACAGCAGCGTTGGCCACAGAGACGCTGGGGGCTACTTGTGAAACGAATCAACAGTGTAGGAATGGTTCAGGGAGATGGGGTCAGAGCTGCAATGGTGAAATCAGAAACCCATTTTCACTCACACTCCGCAGTGGCTGGGAAGACAGAGGTTGGAGAGAGAGAGAGAGAGAGAAAAAAACAAAACAACAAAGCTCACTTAGGATGAAGCAGTGTGTCTGAGGAATCGATACCACATGATAATCTAGAGACCGTAGGCCTGGTTACCAGAGGGGTAGGACGGGGTGGAGCGGTAAATACAAGGGTTCAGGTCTTGTTCTGTGTGGCACGACTAATTGAAAATATCCATAGACAAGTGTGTGGCCCTGGCTGCTTGTGCTGTGTTTGCCATGTGAAAAATGGGTTTAATTCTGAAGCACGGTCTCTTCCTTAGTTTTCAGCTGCTTTGTTATATCACCGCACTTACGTACTTCCCAAAATAACTTCCTAAATATAGTGCTAGTTGTGCGTTGCAAAAAGGTTCAGCCTACTTCTGATCTTTTTTTTTTTTTTTTTGTCCCCAGCGTTTTCAGCACACTTCAGTGAAAAGTGGATATTCAGAAAAGGCAAGCGTATACATACGTCAGTGACTGAAACTGATACTACACTGGAATAAAGCAAGAAACTAATTGAGAATCTTGCGAATGAGTCATAAAAATAAACAATACCGCAGATTAAAACAAACTCTTCACATGGCCAAGACCTGATGGTGTGCGGTAATTGGCTGACTGAGGCTGAATGTATGGATGACGGCCGGTGCCATCGAGGAAGGCAGAATGAACACCGGAGGAGCAAATTGGAAATGGCATGTGCTTTAGAGCAGTGGAGTGACAGGCTGGCTCTCAGTGCAGTGTGTCTGAGCTGAGCGGAGCAGACAACAAGAGGAAAGCAGCGAGATTGAGCACTAAACGGACTGCCACATGTCAGAGGACATGAAATACTTGTGACAGGAATAGTAAGAGAGGCAAGAAAATTAAGAACCTATGAAGGGATGTTATTAATAAGTCTTGGTTGAGTGCTGTTTCTCTGAAGCTTTAAAAAATTATTACAGTTTTTTTTTTCTAGGCTTGATTGTGTTTATGGGGTGCAGTCTAACATCTGTTAATGCTTCGTTTTAAAAAATATATATTTTTTTTTCACATAATTTACCTTTATTCCACACCGCTCTGTCCCTTCTCTGAGAAACACGCTAATCATTTCCTGCTTTTATGAAGCCCCTCCCTCAAAAATAGGCAATGGGCTCTGATTGGTTAGCTAGCCCAGTGTGTTGTGATTGGCTAAACAGTTTCTAGTGCGCGTGTAAACGCCCCTTACCTCAGCAGCATGTGCTCCAGTTGTATTGTAAAAAAAGGGGTCGTTAATATCGTTTTTCAGTTTGAGCCCGATTGAGAAGCAGAGGATATTATTGAAGAGAATGGTGCAGAACCTGTGCAAGCACGGCTTTTATTGGTAGACCTATGTTTTTGGTTTGTTGTGGTCTCATGCTTTTAGATACGCTGCTATTTGTAAATGCTACTGCTTATGTTAGCTTTTAATATACATTTCTATCCTGATTAAAGCTTTAATACAGTAACTGCACATGTGTCCATGTTTAACGCTTCTCATAGCTATGTGAAAATTTTATAATTTGAACAGTTCATTGTTGGAGCTGAGCTGAACGAGAGAGAGAGAGACATAGATGCAGAGCAGTATTAAGAACCTCTGCTTTAGAACATTGATTTTGAAACTTGTGAATCCATCAGAAGCATTAGAAGACAGATTCATATATGAATAGATTTTTATGTGCGCCTCTAGTTTTCTCTTCCTCTTCTCTAAAGCAGCGCAGCATGGCCTCACCCCCTTTGCTGCCTTTTCCTGAGGGCTTGGTTTATCTGGGTTTGTTATGTCACGAACCCAGGAAGTAACTTGTTGTAGTCCCTACAAGCTGTTTTTGTAGGCATTAAACTGCAAGAAATTTAAAAGACGATATCTCCATTTGCATTGAACTTTCAGCTTCGTAACTTTGCAAATATTTTTGGTGCTCAAACAGCAACTTTACACACTAACGTTAAAAAAGGGAAATCGCAATCAATCACCCCTTTAAAAAATTATGTCAATAAACTATATTTAAACGTGTCAATATGGTATAACTAGGTCCTTAAACTAAGAGATGTAGATCGTTAAAGAGTTAGTTTACCCAAAAATAAAAATTCTGTCATTACTGACCCTCATGTCATTCCAAACCAGTTGAACCACTGATGTCACATAGACTATTTTATCAATGTCCTTTCTACCTTTCTGGGCTTTGAGCGTGGTAGTTTACTTGCGGTCTATGGAGGGACAGAAAACTCCCAGATTTCATAAAAAATATTTTGTGTTCTGAAAAAAAGTAAATTACTTAAAATTTACTTAAAAAAAAAAAGTAATGGCAGATTTTTCATTTTTTGGTGAACTATACCTTTTAATTTGCTGATTAGAATGCTGATGTTAGTATACAATGCATGTCATAAATAGCTTCATCAGCAAGATAATCAAAGGTATAATTCAGCCAAAAATAAAAATGGTAATTTATTCACATCCATGTCTTTACAAAATCATTTCCTTCTGTGTAGCAATATATGTTAGGCAGCTATTCAAGCAGCTCATTTTAATATAATGAAGTCTTCTAAAGCCATATGATGCATTTAAGAAACACAATGAAATTGAGTCTTAATTGACTGATTTCTTCTCCACTGATGTATGTCTCTGGTCACAGTTACATTTCAACAATTTATTACAGACAAAAAAGGTCTATTTGTCAATTAGAAGTGTTAGAAGACAGATTCATATATGAATAGATTTTTATGTGCGCACTCGAGTTCGGAAGACAGCGTTCACATCACCCAACCGAACTCTGACGTCAATCGAAACCGGGTGCACACCAAAAGTGCTAGTGTAAAAGAAGCTGTCACTCATCTCAGTTCGCGATCTCAGAACGTTTCATTAAAATCAATGAAGTCATCTACACTACATAAAGAATCTCTTACTTATGTTGTGTCGTTCATTTTTAATGAGAGAGGATTCATTAGAGTGAGCATAACTCATCACCTAACAGAAACTCCGGCATTTTGAGTGGTGACAGTGGATGGAGTGTTTGCTAAATCGCCAATAGGCTAATATGTGATCTGTGCTGGTAAAATTATTTGGAATGAGTAATTTTCAAAACTGACTGAGCTATAGCCATATGAAGGCGATAGAGTCAGAAGAGTTTGATTTTCAAACGAGTTTAAGTTTTCTGAAGATTCCAAAGCATAATCGCCAAGCAACACTGCATATTTTCCTCCAGTTCTTTTCTTAATAATAATTACTATATTTTTAATGACAAAATATGTTTTTTTAACTTTATCTTTGTTATTAAAAATATAATAGTTTAATCAAGAACAGCGAGTGATTCTGTCTTCTCTTGATTATTTAAACAGATCTATATTAAGACCTATACTGTAGGCTAATGCGTGGATTTAATATAGCTACACATCAGATTTCTGACCAACCATTAACTTAACGTTCATGTAAGACATAACAGATGTTTGTGTGAATCTCGTCAAGACATATTTTGCAATAATGTACTTTATAGGAGATTGCACGCTCTTGGGAGGCGCGTCTTATGTACGTACTTTGCAAATGTTACGTTTGTTTTGTTTTCATCTGCATGGGTTTGAAAATCATATTTCACTGATTTGGACTCCTGTCATCGAGAATTCGATATGAATATTCAAAGCTGGAATGCTGCGCTTTGCAACAACAGACCTACAGCTTGGTGAGAAGCAGCAGGAGTCATCAAAAGTGAGTTGTGTGTGAGGTTCTTATATTATGTAAGTATGTTGATGATGGTGATTTGAACATGTTTAATTGTACTCCTCTCAGTTGGGATTTATGAGTGAGGGTTTTTTTGTTTGATTTCATTTTTGTGAAAACTTCAAATTCGACCAAAACTGACATTTTTAACTTCTTTTGCCTGTAGCTTTAAATTATTGTACATTCCAACTCATTTTGCAAGCAAGGGGTCACATAATATTAATATAGTATCAACTGGGAGTGCTCTTGCTTTCGTTTGGTGGTGCTTATTTTTAAAATTGACATTCTGATGTTTTTTTATCCATATTATAATTATTGTAACAAAAAATTATTTGTGATCAAACATGAATTGGCGGATACCCTGCAATGCCGTTGTGGACCCCTCGTTGAAGACCCTTGATATAAACACCAGCTATACGGACTGCTTTCATAGAGCTTTGCAGTACAAATCCTCTTCTACTATATGGAAAAGCTTAGACATTCTGTCTTAGATCTCCTTTTGTGTTTCACAGAAGAAAACAACACTGGGGTGGAATGATATGGGGGTGAGTAAACAATAACATTTTCATTTTTGGGTCAACAATTACTTTGACCTGGAAACAGTATGGCAGCAAATGTTCTCTTGAAGCTCACTGTACAGTACAATAGTGTTCCCCGAGGAGAACTTTGCTCATGTGTGAGCCAAGCGGTTACACCCCCAAAAATCTCTTTAAACAAAACCAAGTCACCGAAACTAGTGACCCTCGCTTAATATATCAAAATGAGTTTAATGGAGACATCTAGTGTAAGTACAGGGAGTGCAAGCACAGACAGACTCCTGGGTGTGTGTTGCTTTATTCCACATGCTGGTTTTAAGGCTCTGACAGATGAGGTGGAAGCAGGAGAGGTTCCGCTGCCTCTGAGAAGACTGTCGAAAATTAGCCAGTCAAAGTAATTGGCAACCTATAAGTAAGAGTGCATCGGCGAATGAGAAAGAATGATAATGAATAGGGCGAGAATGGCAGGGTGAGAAGAAAAGACGGGAGGCGTGACTGATGGTGGAGTACTCAGTCCACTCTGCAGGAGGAGCAGACTAAGAGTGGTCCTAATCTCTGACGCCATCTATTGGACAAAAGAAGACTTGCATCAAAATGCTGAGATCCATTATCTAGTATCATTAAGGGTTAGATTATATACTGTACACATGCTTCGGCCAAATATGTAAACTGACTGCTACACTAAAAACAACCGAAGAAACTATCCGTCAATGAAATATTTTAGAGCGAAGCATTAAAAGAGCATAACATATTTAAATGTCTGACTTCCTAGGCTCAGACATCACAAATATAAAATTTCATGATATGCCCAGGTTCTTCAAGTGAGAATTACACAAAATTGGAGGAACATGCATTAAATATTCCTTCAATTCTTGCACTATAACTTTAGAAGAAAGACAACACCCACATTATCAACATCAAATTACACAAAGCCAGAAATACTGACAGTAAAGCAGCACAGTGTTAACAACTCCCTATACTGAGCTCTGGAGCGTGAGAACGAAGGATCCTCAATCAATGTGATTAATTGGACTGACTTTAAATGGCAGACAGCATGTGTGTGCCCCAACATGTTCAACTCCACGAGGACCAGACTTCAAGGTTAAATCCCACTGGGTCTACAGCTTAACAGATCAAAGATGCACATTGTCATTTAAGTCAACATAGTACTGTGTTCGCACATTTTACTTATATAATGTAAAGCATTTCCAAGTAAAACAGCATATGCAACTGAATAAGTAAAAAAAAAAAAAAAAAAAAAAAAAAAAAAAAATATAATATATATATATATATATATATATATATATATATATATATATATATAATAATATATATATATGATAGATGGTTGGAGGAGAGGGGCTGATAAACAAGAGTGATTATTGATGATCAAAAAAACTTTGGAGGCAAATTGCTTAGTCAAAAGCTCTTCCTTTGTATAAAGAATCAAACAGGAGCAGTATTTGGATTATATAAGCTGAATATTTACAAAAAAATATTTATTAACAGTAAATGCTATAAAAAAACATTAATGTACAGTAATAGTTTGTTTCTCCAACAAGTGGCCGTAAAACATGAATAATACTATTTATGAAAAAAAAAAAAAACACTTATCTATCTAGTGCATTATTTTTAACCACTGGTGGCAGAAAAATTGACTGCTACAACAGCGGTAAAATATAGTTACAACTTTAAGAGGTCTCGGAAGTAGAAAATTGGCACAGTGTGTCAAGTGGCTGAATGTGTCTACAACACCTCTAGGTTCAAAACCACACTTACTGCAGCTCTACTAATTGAAGGGCATCTATCGATTCCACAGTGGCCCGCTGGACCTTCAGAACGCTGGCCAAGAGGCCATGCACTGCGCATTGGCCCATGATTTGAAAGCTCATTATCTCTGGCTCTCCAAGTGAGAAGAGGACAGACGTGAGCCCAGAGACTAAGCAGTTGAACTTACCTACGACTGGATCAGCAAAACTGAAGTTCTGAAACGTCGCTGACAAAGAGCATTTTTAGCCCTTCAAAATGCAAGGAAATATGCCGGTCCAAGCCCTATGTACAGCCATGCATAGAAACCAGATGCTTTGAGCTGGCACTCTGGGACTATAAGGAAAGCTGCTGTGACTATCACTACCTCTCCACTACCTCACCCCGCTGTGTTCAGTCACATTCCACTACCCTCATTATGTAAATGAAGCCTTCAGATCCCCCCAAAATAATTACCCTCTCAAACTTGCAGACTAGAGGCTGCTGAAACGGAGGTTTTAATCGCTTGTCAAAATGTGCAAAAAAAAGTGGCAGAAAATAAAGCGAAATTCAACTCTGCAGCCCTGTTATGCACAGCTTTCATCTTATTTCCCTTCAAGGCTGGGGGTCTGTGTTACTGGGAGGTAAATAAATGGAGCACATGGAGAGGAATTGATTGAAACCTGCAGGGAGAATGAAGAGAGACACTCGTGGATGGCTTCGGCCAAGTGGGCTGCTAGGTGGCGAGTATGGATTGTTAACAGGTACGGAGGAAGGATTAGTCAGTGTGGCACTGTAACAAACAGGCTTAAGTGAGGTTGAAGGCTGAGCAACACTTCATGAGTAGCACACGGACCATTTAATGGGATAGTTCACTCAAATTAAAATGGACATTTACTCATCCTCATTTCATGACAATTAAACCTGTATGATTTCATTCAATTTTAAAGAACGCTGGGGTTGAAACAACAGTAGACCTTTAAAAAAAAACAAATATACACATCAAAATGCTTCTTCTTTAGAGACAAAAAAACCAATGATTAAATGCCATTCAGTAAATGCAATTATGTAGTTATGCATGCAATCATGTGTGTACGTCACGTCAGTCTAATACATAAACACCTAAAGAACTCAAATATTCCAGTTGAATTTAGCAAAAAATGTAAACAATTATTAAACTGGGCAGAAGTGGAATATATTTTCTATTTGCAAGTGGAACTGCTCCATAATGAAAATTTTATATATGAATAGCCTATATAAAGTTTTAGTGGTGCACCTCAGTATTCGTAATATTTTATTATGAAATAGTAGAAAATGTAGTTAATAATGCAAAATGAACTAAAATGATTCCAGTTCAGCTACCACATTCATATAAAACTCAATTGCGATGGGAAAAATGCATTATTAAACACTTCATTTTTTATTTTTATTTTTATGACCATTTCTGTTTGCAACTGAAAGCGTACAATGACTGTTGTTTGCTCAAATAATCGCAATCTGGTGATTATGTAATAACTGTGACAGGTCTATCCGAGATATTTTAAGCTTCATAATTATAAATTTGGCAGTCCCAACACACACCTAAATTGGCAAGAAGGCAGAGGAAATCATTAAATGAGTCATAACAGTTTTTCAATTCCTTCAGTAGCCAATAAGAATCTATGAGGATTAAGACAGCGCCTGTGCTCCAAAAACACAGGCAGTAATCATATACTCAGTGCTGCTGCCTTGTATGCAAGTATTTCGAACAGCACCATCTCTAAACAAGGCATTCAGTGCCATCGTTTCCCCATCTTCCTTGTTTCATATCCCCAGAGCAGAAATAAACATTTCTGTTCTGAAAGGAACCAGGTCACATGAGTCCACTAGGGGAAATTGAACATCTTGGCAGGGGATTAGCCATGATTTGCATTCCTATATCAGCCTGAATGCAAAGCCCACCAGAGCACCGCTGATAGAGCTAATCTTGATATCAAAGGCATGAGCATGCTCACCCTCTCGGAGTTCTAGAGTGTGCATTTTAGTGTCTGCTCTCTGCTCGTCCCAATTCTCACAAGTGGAGAAATAAAAACAGGAGCGCATCAGAACGCATCTGTTTCATCTAGGACAAACACTTAACAACAGATGCAGCGTATTGTCTCTGAAACGGAGAGAAAAATCACTCACCATCCCCGCAGTTTGTATGCCTCGGGAATGTCAGGGTTGATCATGACCGTGCTGCTGTAGAGAGTGGAGAGAGAACGCCCACCAAAGTCAGACAATCTTGCTCCCTTAATGGCCAAGACAGGCTGCCCACTGCCATCAAACGTCTCTGCCTGCAGAGTGAGGGAACGAAAGACAAATAGTCAAGCACTGAACAACTGCACATACTCCTTCAACAGTGTGACATTTCTCTTGCAAGCACTAGTGCAAAGGATCTAAGTATTTTCCATCTAATTGTGGTTTTATGCATTTGGTCTTTTATGGCAACTCCAGATTAGATGAGAATGGCTGACATGCCACACAAAAGCTGACATCTGGCAGCTGTAATGGGAGAGGGAAGTTACTCCCAGTCACGTGCTTGACAAAAACATCATCTGGTACAAGATCAGAATGTTTAGGGCTGGATGTCACTGTTTGCATAAGGATTCCAATCAGCTGTGATACATAAATGTTTGGAGTCCATAATTTATTTTTATATTTTCTTTTTCGAGAAGTATTAAGAAACTAATACTTTTATTCACCAAGCATGCATTAAATTGATTAAAAGTAACAGCAAAGACATTTCTGTTACAAAAGATTTCCATTTCAGTACAGTTAGTTCTGCCTAATATTTCAAACAGAAACAACATGGGATGATTTCTAATGTGAAACATTACTATCAGTTTTGCAATACTGAGTCTTTATGCAACTTAAGTAGTATTACAATTATCACAATATGGACTAATTTTACAAAATCTATTTATTTTGTACTGGATCATGTAAAATGAATAAAGATAGATGCAATTAGTTACGTACATCACTACCCCACATGGTTAGCTGGATGATTCTGCCGGACATGTCCATCAGTTGGATGTTCCTCTTCGAAACTTCACGACTGTTCTTGGTCATGATGCGCGTCACATCCTCTGTGTTTTTACACACTCCAATCACATCTGCAAACACACATGCCACGCCGGTTTACAACACTGCTACTCCCCCCAATTTACCAACAGTAAATAGGTTTGGGATGACTAGCCTATACCACTCATCCAGAATGTAATTCCACAACACCCGTCAACGCTCCATTTCAGCGTGCCATCTTAATCCGCCCGTATCAGACATTGTTATGAATCATTTAGCTGCCATTAGGAGCGTTTCACAAATCACTGCCAGCACCTGACTCAAATCTCGGATAAGAAATACGCCTGCTGCACCTCGGCGTGCTCCGACTGCCATTATCATAATTAGAGGCATGCTTATTGACTCTTCATTCTACCAGTGACAGCATCTTTCTCCTCTGGTTCTGCTAGAACCCGACAGGGACACAAAGTCAATCTGCGCCATAGGCCATTACTGTCATAAGCATTATTAATATTGCATTCATCATCAACGTTATAATTACCACAACCTCCTGGGTCTCAACACATTTGTTACGCAGAGCCACGATACTGTCTCCATCGCAGTTAATTATTAAAATGCTGGTTACTGATGATGCCAATCGCACAGGACGGGGAATACGCTCACCTACGATGGCGTCTTTCTCCCGGGACTCCAGATCAGCAATGGAAACAAAGTCGCACTGCACCATGGGTACGTCATGGCTGTCCTCACAAGGGCTGATGGTTGTCTCACCGTTTAAAGTCATCTCATAGTCATTCTTAAGCGTACAGAATTGTTTGTTGGCAATTTTCAGGGTGCCTTTTGAGATGTAGTAGACCTGAGGACAACAAGAGGAATGAATCAACATTATTCTAATAATTTGTGTAGCCCTCCTCACACACCATATTAGACGAGAACACATAGTAGGCCTTACCTTTCCCTGCTCGATGAGTGAGAAGAATTTGTCCACCTCGTTATTAAATCCAGTTGCTCTGATCTCCCCCTATAATAAACAAAAAGCAAGAAGTTAATACACTTTCTAGTTTCTAATCTGATCACTGCTGATGAATGCTTACGCTTTCATCCACAAGCTCCATGGAGAAGAGCTTCCCATCCCCTCTGGAGTTACTCCACGTGCGGATGGCACTCTTGTTGGTGACTCTGGCTCTAACAGTCCATCTGAAGAAAACAACACCCTCTCATTAATTATGACAACACAGTATGTTATGTGACATGCAACGGTCAATTGGATTGGAAAGAAAAATATTCAGGGGTGTGAGATTTAGACTGACTTTGACTGGTATGGATTGAGGCTGGCAATGGGAACGACTTTAGAGCTGCCTCCAGGAGTGTTGGGGGCAGCCATGGGCTTTTTCCCAAAGCTCTGAGCAGAAGGTCTGTTCATTGTACCTAATGAGACTAGAAGAGAAAACCACACATCACTGCAAAGAACTATAATAAGGTAGACATTATCACAGATACCTAGAGCACATTTTGAAATAATGACTGACAGTAATGACACAACACTTCTGAAACAATCTTATGTGACAATCTTGAAAGTGTGAATTAAAACGGCTGTCGAATACAGCTTGTGAATCCACACTGAAGTTAAAACTGTCGAAGATTAGACTCGGTGCTCAAAATACATAATTAAAACATCTTCAAATGCTTTTTGATAACAAAAAAGGATATCTGCATGTTATAAAGAATGAAATGAAGACTTTCTATTCTAAGCAGATCATGAATTTTCACGCCAACTAACACAAAGTAACAAACACCACTTCATGGCTTGTTTTGGTGTTTCTGCTACAAAACTATATTTATATATTCCTTAGAGATATAATATATGCCTCCCCAACAAATCACATGGTTTTACATTCACCAACTACAGCAAAGGGCAAGTTACAAATTTAAGTTTAATACTTATGAGTTGGATGGAATCCCTGACAAGAAGTGCAAGCATCCACCTATTATTAGTCATGATATTAATAGTCACACACTAGCACATGCACGGTAACTGAAGGAATAGCACACCAGCTGCAATATGAGTCCTACCTTTTCTACCGCAGTTCTACTTCAAGTTTAAAACATTTCCAACATACAGTGCAAATAGTAAAGTTGAGGAAACAGTTGTTTGGTTTAAAGGTTGTTTCAGTTCACCTAAAAGCTGTTGGTCAGCAGTTAGTTTTCAAATCAGTTACCATAGTTACAATCAGCTTTTCATTTAAGGCTTATGGTCTTACATTTTTTTTTTTTTAATTTAATATATCAGCACTTTAAGAAGTATCTTGAAAATGTGTCAGATTTTCAACTAATATATTTTAATTATTTTAGTAATGTTTATAATCTAAAAAAAACAATCAGAACTTCATTATTCAAAATTTCATAACACAGCTACTGCATTACAGCTCAGGAACATATTCTTATAATTAATATACATATTTGAGGTTTTTTATGGACAAATATCTATAATAAAAACTGAATACATTTTTATGTTTATTTCCATACCATCACTTCCATTCTGAGGACGTACAGGAGCCGGAGCTGCATTCTGTTGTGGGTTTGACTGGCCTGTAGCACAAAAATTAAGACACTGCAGGATAAATTTGATAATATTAAATACCTCTAGACAAGGTGACTGACATAATAGAACCTCAATGCTAACAACAAAATAAAAAAAATGTTTTAATATGAACATAACTAATGTAAATTTCCATAAATTTTGACATTTCAAATGTACTCTCACCCTCCACATAAGGAGTTGGGTCTCCAATTTTTCCTGCCATCTGGTCAGCAGACTTGATCACGTCCATGTCCAGTATAACTACCACACGTCTGTGTACATCATCAAACACAAAAGCTTGATAATAAGCATTAATTAACATATGCTATTGTTAAAAGGTTTGAAGTCAGCACGATTTCTTTTAAAGAAATCAATACATTAATTCAGTAAAGACGCAGCAGAGACATTTAGAATTATATAAGTTTTCTATTTCACAAAAACACTGTTCTTTCAAATTTCATATTCGGCAAAAAATCATGGAGAAAAAAAAAACATCACGGTTTCCACAAAAGTATTAAGCAACTTTGACATTGCAACATTGATAGTACAAAATTATTTTTGAGCATCCAAATCATCATATTAGAATTATTTCTGAAAGATCATGTAACACCAAAGCCTGCAGTAGTTGGCTACTGAAAATTCAGCTTAGCAAACACAAGAATAAATGAAATTTAGAAACATTAAAAAGAAATACAATAATTTTAAATTTCAATAATTATTTTCAATAATATTAATGATTTCTGTATTTTTTTATTTAATAAATGCAGACTTGGTGAGTATAAGAGGCACACATAAACATCCTAATAACAACAACTGGGAAAATCAGATCAAGACCTGGAGACTAATGCTTACCGTCCATCTTTGAGAACATTAGTGACGCTTCTTTTCAGCATACACACACAGTTAGAGGCCAACTGGTTTTGCTCAGCCATGGGATTGAGCTGTGTGGAGAGCATGAATGCTGGATGCAAGGGGGAAAATAGACAAAAACTTTTTAAAAAATAACATAAAAATACATGGATTCCAGGTTATTTGCATTTTTATAGAATAGCTGGGGTTTGCCTCCCACTGATGAGACAACATTAGATCTTAATGGCTAACTTTAAAGAAACTCCTTGTCCAAATGATCCCACCACCAGCTTTCAAAGACACAAGCACCTAACACAGACATATACATGTGTACCTAACAAAAATATTGCAGAAAAATATACTGCTTTGGGGCTGATGTCTATCCAAACATAAAGTTCCACATGTGAACTAAAGTAACAGCTGCTTTACAAAACACTTCAACAGAACAAGTCCAAAACAACATCCTGAGCATGGAAATTACATTCAATTTAAAGGACAGACACATCAAATTAAACACATCTAAAAACTAATGGAACTTACAGGACATGGTGTGTAGCCCATCACTCATCATGAGACGGAACCGGGACAGGCCATTTCCCCCATCGATCTTACGAATGTTCTGGAAAGGATATTCCACAGAATAAAGTTGAGTAGCATATAAATAAATAGTATAGTGCCTTAACCAAACAAAGAAATAAAAGCAAAGAGAAAGAGTAAGTAAACTAATCATTAAAAACTGATGTGTTTAAAGAAAAAATGATAAACAAAACAGTCTGATACACCTAAAAGTTTCATTTTAGGCTTACTGAAATATTACAAATAATGTAAGGTATAATACAAATATAACAGTAATATTTTATTTCCCTCAGAAATCACAAAATCTGATTATGGCATTAATGTCTGCAATATCCGCTTTGACATCACCATCCCTATTTTATAAAACGTAGTAACAAAATAATTTGATTGATTAATTTGTAAACAGTGTGAAAGAAATCTGACAGTTACCACACACTGCAGAACAGGGTTGCTGACTTCAATTCCTTTTGTCAGGGACTGAAAAGAAAAAGTACACAATCACTTAAGAACACAAAGATTTTCAACTATTACCATACAAATCGACGTAAGAATATTAGTAAATTTAGATATTTGCCTTATTTTACCCACATAGAAAAAAAAAGACGACTAACGTTATATGATCCACCTTCCATCTACAATGACTCTGACTTTCTTATACACTTCAAATCAATGAATGCATGTAAATTATAGCTAACGTTACAATAATTTTACTCTGAGCGGACAATATAGAACAATATTTGCATTTGTACTGCAATGTGTTAGCAAGTAAAATTTTATTCAATCCATTTAACTTTGTTACAGTTACAACATGCAGTCATGGAAAATAATAGTCAATGTTTTGATTTTGTGTTGTTTTGATGTCATAAAGTTAGTGCATGAAAACTTGCTGGCTAACTGACTTAGCAAGCTTATGTTTGTAAACATTGAAATAATGCTGCTGCCTTATTCTTACCTCAATCGCCCCTTCTGACAGTCGAACAGTCATATTTTCAACAAAAATACTGCGAATCGAAGATTAAATCCTGTAATTATAATAACCAACAAACGTCTCTTGCAACAGCAGTCTCCTGTCTCCTCGCGCCAACTCTCTCCAAACGCGCGAAAGTGCGACACACGATGACGCGTTTCCCGTTTCCAACAACTTCCGCTAAACTTTAAAATAAAAATGACACTATGCGTTTGTTTTGTTTTTGACGCACACTAGCATTATTCCCTCTTTGATGCACTAAGATTTCTTTATTTTTTATTTGCATGTTTTAGACTATGTATATGGCAGAGGTTTGTTCTATTTAAACTTTTCTTTTAACATTTATTTAATGCCACAACAGCAAACGTCACTTTATTAATAACATTAGCTGCCAGACAGAAGTTGCATGAATGTCAGTGCTTTAAAAAGTTTTTTTAAATAAACATCTTTCAAAAGATTTATGTATAAATCTTAAAAATATTAGAAATTTGGTTTGATTATTGTGTATATGGTATTTTCTTAATAACCTAAATAATTTAATTGTTTTGTTTTTTACATTTCAGTTATTTTTTTTTTTTTTTTTTTTTTACTCCAGAAAGCAAGCACATAAACTACAAAATTTCATAAAACCCATTTTTCTAGTAATACACTGTAGGTTTTGTGTTCTGTCATATTTATATATAATTAAATTAAATATAATTATTATTATAAATGTAATAAAAATTCAATATTTTTTAATTGTGTCCAGTAAATTCTGATCAGTATTTATTTGAAAAAGATACGACAATAAAACAAATTGTAATAATCTCCAGTACAGTTTGTAAAAGTGATTTCTCTGTTAGTAGTGCAGCAGATTGTTATACAGTATCTAAAAAAGAATGCACCATTTTACTAAACCTCACTAAAAAGAAAAACTAACAAGACACTTGGAGTTTCTGGTCAAATTTCTTTAATTAAAAAACAAACAAACCAAAAAAAAAAAAGCATGACTTTTTAACAAAGATTAGGATATTTAGAACAACATTAATTTACATAGGGAAAGTAATTTCAAATGATCTACTAGAATTAACTTTTAGAAGATATGTCCTTAATTGCCTCCCAGTGGGGACCAACTACGCAGTCAACAATCACTTATGGACTCATTCTGCTAAATGTATGAAAACAATCTACTTTGGAGGAACATCAAAAGAGTGTGGTTTGTCATTATTTTTATCTGAATTGCCAGGATTTGTGACCATAGTAGATGCTCCAGGGTTTGGGTTGGAAATTACTCCCAGGAAGAATGGAGTTTGACTTAAGTCATCCATTAGGGCAAAGAAAAATGGCTGATTGACAGTAAATGAAGGGTTAGAACGTGAGATGACCACACTTGTTGCTGCCACTGCCTCTGCCCCCTCTTCATTTATCTCAATACTGGACATATGCTGTACACTGGACACAAACAAGGGGCCCTCAGAGATGCGGTCCAGCTTCGGACGACTAAATAGCAAGCCTAGACCTGGATTGGAGTAGAATTATATATATTTGTTAATATAAATAATTCAGAAATATTAAGATGATTTTGAATCCAAGGTGATTATATGCATGATATGCATAAATTAGATGCAAGATATCTTACCCATGTTTGTCATGGCCTCCTGAAGTTCCTGGTTGAAGTCAAGTTTGAATTTTGGGAGTTTGACCTGCATGTTTCTTTCTCGTGGTAATCGACGGTAAAGATCTGAGATATTGAGCTTAGCTGCAATGGCTGATACATTCATATGTCCAGATGTTGGCATTATTACTAGTAGGCTCTTGTCACCTTTAAAGGGGAATCGAGCAACCTATAGAGACCAAATAGTGAGTAACAGAGTTCAGTAGTGAGGAACAGAGATTTAATCAGTGCTATTTATAAAGTAGCATCTTAAAGGCAGTAACCTGGGCATCCAGCTCATGGTGGGTGAAAACGCTGAGAGGATACTTTGGTCCAAGCATCATATCCACGTTAACAATCTGGTTTTCATCTATGTAGAAGAGCTCAGTGGAGGTGAAGTGAGGGTCAAAACGAGTGAGCCACTCTCCTGTGAGAGAGAAAATTAGACTTGTATACTTGACTTGTTTATTAGACTTGTGTGGTCCTTTATTGATTTGCACTTGTGAAATAACAAGGGAACAATAATGCAACAGATCTGAGTTATGCAAAACATCCGATGTGACTCGCTGATGTAAAAGAGAAAACTGTGAAATACTTGCTGGTAACAGGTGTTTGTTCTGACCTTTGTAGTGCATAGCATTGATGAGCACCATAACGGCGCTGAGAGGCAGGCTGGACAAAAACTCTGAGATGTGCCCATTTGTGACTTTCTTAACCCATTCATTGATGTCATTAACATCAGTCAATGTGGCCGGCTCTGAGTCATACAGTTTCTGAGAATCTTCCACAAAGTCCTGTTTTGCTTTAAATCCTAAGGGAAAAGAGAAAACCATTCATAGCTTTGCGTAGTATGGTAATAAACTGTCACTCAACTTTCAATCAGAAAGCAAATATCAGCCAGTAATCAAATTCCCAATCCTATTTAAAAGAAAAATAATTCAAATAACCTACATACATACATATACTATGTATGAAAAAAAAATGTATTGGGAGACTTTTAACACACCCTTTTTTTAAAGTAATATATTTGCAATATTTGAAAAAATGTAACCTAAAATATGAATAAATGTAAAATTTGTTATATAATTTTAAATAATTATAAAGAGAAACCAAGAGATGGATATTTTCTGGATGTCAGTCATTAGTGGAACATATTCATGAATTTCATGACTCAAGCTCACTGAAGACAAGTAAATAGTCAGCAGTTAAATGAGAATAAAAAAAACATTACAAGCAACAGAACAAAAAAACTACAGTAGAACGAATAAACAAGAAATGCTACATACAAAGTAATTATCAAAATGTATAGAAACACTGCATAATTTTCACTAATTAAATTAAAAGAAATATATATTTCTTCTTATTAAAGTTATAAAAGTGATTTAGTCAAGAGCAGTAACAGATTTTCTATCTTTTGTTGTTTGATTAACATGAATGACAGACAGCAGGAATATTAGACTGCTGTCACTTTAAGAGCTGCTCGGATCCAATATACCCTTACACTTGTGTTTTCTTTCTCAGCGGTTTGCTTTCACTTAAGACCTACTATGTTTATGAGGATACCTGCAAAGACAGGCATTTTGACACATAAAAGTGTGTATTTAACTGTTCAAGGCCTATAAAGCAGCAAAAACATCTCTGTTTAATACTCCTGCACTCTATGAGCAGCTTCTTCATGTGTGAAACAGTCTCTCAGACAGTGTGTGCATTTAACAAAATGAGTTCTCTTTCGCTGCTAATTACATTTCAACAGCTTAACATCACTGGTTTTTAAACCGCAATGCTTAAAAACACATGCAAATGACATGTTTCTGTGACCACGTAGCACAGCAACATCATGTGAGCGTGATACCACGATAGTTGACAAATTTCTACCGGTATATTGCCCACCCCCAATTTTAAGGGACCAAAAAGAAGCTTTATGTGGCCACAATATCAACCTCCCTGACAATACATCTGTTTTGTGGTATACGTGTGATTCTCACCAGTTTTCAGATAGATGCGGCTGGCGATGGACAGGCTTCTTTTGCGGAAGTTGCGCAGGAGGCTGCTGAGGGCAGTGTGGTAGCATGGCAGTGCATCCGCATGCAAGTGATGTAGAAGCAGCTCTTCTGTCTCATTAGTTGCTCCTAAGAGTCAGATAAACAACAAGATTGTCTTATTGAGATACTTACAATAGCACTAAATTTGCTAAAATAAAGGCATGCAAAAAAAAAAAAACCTTGAAACTGGAAACCAAAACATTTGTTACTCTCTGAGTCTTTTGTTTTTCATTGTAGACTTACCCAGTGCTAGCTGTGAGAGTGCTACAGACAAGCTAAGAGGGGAGATGATGACATTGGGCTGCTCTGGACTAGGCTTCAAGTTTTCCAAGAACCAAAGGCCAAGCTTCAGAATGCCGTTGCCTACGGTCCGCTTAATCTGTTGGCTGGTCATGTCCCCATCACAGAGCGAATCAAGTTCCTCCTCAGAGGAGCCTTCTTTCTGCCCAGGAGAGGGAACTGAAGCTGAAGGATCTCCTTCTAGGCCATCTGGAGAAACTGTGTGTGCTTCTGTTATAGTGGGGTCAAGAGTGCCTGAAAAATCCTGAGAGGGACAAGGCGATTGGAGTGTCAAAAGTCTAAACATGTATATACCTTCAAGAATGTAACATTGTGGGTTCTTACTGATACAGGTTTACTAGGCATCAGGGGGATGAGAGGAATTATAGGCTCTGATCCATCCTCTGGTTCAAGCGCATCTTCCTGCAGTGACAAGGAGCAATTTGTGGCATTTAAATAATAGAGTAAAATCAATAATTTAACAAAATAGAATGAAAAATCATTAGGAAAAAATAAGCAGCATAAGATGAGAGTGTTACCGTCCAGCCTTGCTTGGCATAACAAAGGAGGAGGAATGCCAGAAAACAAAAGTTCATGTTCTAGAAGTTAGTCTAAAAACCAAAGAATAGCACAATTTATACAGAATATGGGATGATTTGGCATTGATCTGTTACTGGTCATTTGTACAAAAGTACCCTTTCCATTTTACATATCCATACTTATTAAAATATTATTATTAAATAAAACGTATTATATGCATTAATACAAATTTTGTATACACTTCATCAGATCAGATTGTTCAGCAGAAACAGAAGAAAAGAATCCTCACACACAATTTTAATCAATATATTATTTTTTTTGGTAGAAACTCATTCCTGAAAGTCTCCCTCACTTGCACAGAAATCCATAATCTAGCTACTGGCAATAAACCAATACATGATCTGAATAACACCTCCAATTTCAGGTGGGGTTTTTTTTTTTTAACTTACAGATTGAACAAAATATTCAGTCAAATAATCAATAAATGCTTCACATGGCTAAAGGTCTTTCAGCTGTTGCATAATTCCAGGGTTAAGCATTTTAAAATCGTTTAAAGCTACAGGTTAAATAAATTCAGATTGCAGGAAAATTAAAAAAATATATTTTGTTTGTAAATCAACAATGTATTTATGGAAATTACTACTAATCAATTTTCTTGTGCAAATAAAATATGCTTTGTTAAATGTTTCATCAAAACATTCTTGTGGGAATTATTTGTTATTACTGGGAATTACACTTCAAAAAATACACAAACGTAAGATGAAGTGTACATATTTACAAACCAAAAAGAGCTGGCAATGGATTAAACTTGTATATTTTAACACAATATCTACTTAATATATTGCAAACAATTATTTATGGTGAGAATGCATGAGAATAAACAAAACTGTGAGCTTACCGTGCAAATCTCCAGTGGATCCAGCCCTGATTCGAGAAAGAAACACAAAATAGGCAATGGGAAAATTCTTTGCTGTAGGGGTTGGCAGTCTCGGAGCAGGCAGTTACATTTCAACTTTCATTGATCTTTACCTCGTATAGCTCTTAGACCTACCTCTTCATAGATGTAAATATTGAGAGACCTTGGGGTCAAACATCAAACTCAAGTGTGTAGATTCGTGGATCTGTGAAGACTTTGAATGAAGTAGGTTTTAAACTGGTACTGTATAGTTTGCCGAGCTAAATAAACTCACTGCTGACAGTGCATGCGAGACACTGAATATGAGTAAACATGCTGCACAAGAAAAACTGCACATAAATGAGGAGGAGATGACAAGTCAGCACTGCCAATGCTGATATTAATATAGACCGTTATTGGATAGAGGGCTTTTATATTGCTTTCTTATATGCCAGATTTACCCTGGGTCATCCACAAGCATATGCCAAGATCTCCAAATTGAGAGCAGTTGAAAGGCAGTGTGTTGCAAACACTCAAATGGACTTTGTCCTATCAGAGTAACCTCTCTGTTGGGTGCTCCAAGCATGAAAATCTACAGAGCAAACCATATGACCAGTCTTGCTCATTCATCAATGAGTAGGTCATCAATCACCCAGTTTGAAGTTTTTCAGACAAAATAAATAAATTAAATTAAGACACATTTAAGATCAACTTCTTTTACTTTAAATCATCGAAAAGGTTCATTTTAGTGAGCATATAGAAAAAGGTCACAGTTTAAAAGTAAAAAAGAAAAATACTCGCAATGAAATACAAAAGAGCAATGGCCAATGTCAAGACAGTGTGTTACTTGTGTTACTGTACATCAGACAGATGTTTGTCAATCTCAAACAGACATCGTCTTTAGCATGAATCATCAAAACCATCAAGCTGTTTGAGGAGTAAAATACAACCAATTGCATTTTTAAATACTTTGCCACATGGGATTCACCACAATCCTCTACTTAGTAACATAAAATAATGTGCTTTTTTCAAAATGAACACTAGTAAGCCTGTTTCAACACAAAATAATACAGGCATGAATTCATATAAGAACTCATAATCCACAAGCCAATTTTCTAAACCTGACAAATAGTGGGTTACGGAAAGTATATCGTGCTAAATTAGAGAGCCAGTAACATGTTTTAGTAATCTGAATAAATTCTCATTAAATATTCGAACATTATATAATTGGAATGTCTGGAGACGATAATGTTTTACATAAAGCATTCCAGTAATAAATTAAATAGTTAGTTCCTAGTTCATATCTATTCAAGGATGTTGCATAAAAGTATTCTTTTAATAATAGTAAGCATTAGGCTCAACAAAGATATATATATATATATACACATATATAAATGTGTATGTATATACAAACATACATACAGTATGGTGTGTGTAAAATGTAACATGTTGCTTGACCTGGGGTTGATGTGTCAAGTGAATTACTACATCATCAAGGTTAATACAGCATCAAATTGCTCTATATAGTCATTAGATAAATTTTTAATGTCAGAAGGTCCAAATTCAGGATTAAGGACCGCCCCGTTGCATATTAGGTGTTTACACTCTCAATCGGTGTACAGTAACAGACTCACATTTTGATCACATTTGCTTGTTCATTATGCTTCATTGACGTGGATGAAGAAACGTACTGTGTAATATAGAAAAAAAGTGCCAAACATGGTGCACTATGAAGGTCTACCATGAATACTGCATAGTTGCTGAGCAAGTCTGGTGAATGGAATCATATGGTATGAAAAAACATAGACTAACCTGTGATTCTCACAGTGTTGTTTTTGGTGATTTCACTCATCTAATGGAAAGTGTGAATGCTACACTAGAACCACACCTGAACTTTCCTGAGCAGCTCATCTCAAGCATGCCTTTAAGAATCCATTCGCTTGACTTTTTTGAAGAGAATTTACTGAGTTGATTATTACGTACAAAGCAGCTAGTGCAGTTATATCACATGAACCCTAAAAATAATAAAAAAAGACAATTCTTTTGATTGTATGAATCAGAGGCAATATTCAGTTTTGGTCACTTACTAAAGAGCGAGGTTTTAAGTTCTCTTTCAGCGAGTTTAAAATGGAAATATCAGGCTTGCTCCTTCTACGACTGAAACAGGTTTCTTTGTGCATGGTTGGCAAGATCGTTTCATTCTGGGAAAGGAGCCAAAGGTGGCACGAGGAATATCATTTTCTGAAAAAGCAACACTAGCTAGTTTAAGCCAGCAGCCTGATGGCACCGTTGTCAGAGCCGAGCAGCAGAAGCCTCTTTGTAGGCAATACGGACAGACTTGTGAGAGTCCCACGGAAGTTCTCTGTGCTGAGCTTGGTGGATCCCACCAGGTTAGCCGTGCTGTCCAAAATAGAGTACACTCCGATCTTGTTAGCAACAGTGCCTGCCACAATCTCAGCACCATAAAGATCAAATGCATGGATGGGGTCAGA
This sequence comes from Cyprinus carpio, assembly GCF_018340385.1. Lineage (NCBI taxonomy): Eukaryota > Metazoa > Chordata > Actinopteri > Cypriniformes > Cyprinidae > Cyprinus > Cyprinus carpio. The sequence continues at coordinate 18,372,649 of NC_056611.1, forward strand.
TGGAGTCCTGTACTGGTGGAGTGGCTTGGGCTCCACGTCTTTCCAAACGGTCAGCGTGTGGTCTGATGAAGAACTAATCAGCAAATTGCCCTCTGCTGCCTACAAAATGATACACACACAAAAATCACTGTCAGTAACAAACAGATGGGCAAGTATCCACATTTAGAGAGCGAAAGTACTTCTGGGTACTATTTATTTAGTATATTCTATATAAATAATTGTATTTTTAATTTAATCAATTTTTACTATTTTTTCCATTCCATTCCTTTTTCTTTACAAATCACAATTTGTAACCGAAAAAACTTTTAGAATCTTGCAAAAAAAAAAAAAACAGGAGGCTAACCCCCTAAAAAAAATAATTATACTTTTGCTGGAAAAGAATGGCACATGATACAAACAACACATACAGCACAGTTCAGAACTTTGGGGTCAGTAAGGTTGTTCGTGTGTTTGTTTGTTTGTTTTTGAAAGAAGTCTCTTAATGCTCATCAAGACAGTATTTATTAGATTTTTTCAGGATTCTTTGATGAAAGTAGTTTAAAAGAACAAAATGTATTTAATATATTTTATCATATATTTAATTTATAAGATTAAAAGCTAAAAAATGTTTTTTACTTTTTTCTAAAATGACCTCAAAATTATGAACCCTGGTGTACTTACTGATTACTAATGAGCAGAAGGTGTAATGATTATGATGAATATATCACAGAAAACCAAATATTTAAATGCATAAAGCATACAAATGTATGTACAAGATTCGTGAATGTGAGATTATAAATAGCAACAAAGCATCAGCCTGAAACTCCCTCACACTGGCCCTGGTCCAGCAGGACATCGTTATTGTTGAGCCCTACTAAGGTTCATCCATTTCCTGATAGTCACAAATAATAAAGTAATTGTGCAGCAATCTGCAAAGCTCATAGATTTTGTCCTAATGAGTAACTTGTGTCTATATTTGCCAAAACAGGGGGCTCTGGTGGCAGAGACAGACCTTTGACCCTACAAATCAGGGTTAAATAAAGCTTGCTTAGTTCTAGTCCCTTGTTGACTCCATCTGAACAAACCAACAGGGTACAACTTTTACTCATTCTGAAATTTCAAATACAGATGTGAATCAAGACACCAAAACAAAGATGGGAATCTAGTCCATGTTTTGTAATGATTCCTGGTTCCTCTCCATTCTAATATTTGACTATATATAGTACATGTAGTCGTCCTGTAAACTCTTCATGATGAGTGGTAGGACAATCTGATTCAGAATTTTTTGTTTGTTTCAGTAATTTTTACAAACAGTGTGTATCCATATAACATAATATTCCCTAAAATCAATACAGTATGTGATCTACAAAAACATCAAAGGACAACAGAGCATGCAGTCATATGCACGTCTTACATTACACATTAACCAACGGCACGCATACTCACTTTCATTTGCAGTATATCTCCCTCGTGACCAGGCCAGCCTCTTAGCACCAGACCCGTTCTTGCATCCAGCAGCACTATGAATCCAGTGGAGAAGCCTGCCGCCACAGTGCGTCCGCTCGGACTGACAGCCAGGCAGCGGATCAGGCCAGCGCTCATGTTACTATAGGCCAGACGGAACTCATGCTGTCAACAGAGAAAAAACAGGGTCCTTACTGGTAATCATAAGCTTTGCAGAAAGGAAAATATAGAAACCAGCCTGGCCATTATAATGCTTGAAAAAAAAAACTGATCTGAAAAAATAACTGCCTGTAACACATCATGTATTAAAGAAAAAGGAATGAGTGATACCTGCAAGCCAGGTTTGCGTGCATCTATGAAACGCAGCACAGAGTCTGCGCTAGCAAACACTACACTGCAGTGAGGAGCAGGCATAGTGGCGACAGCCGTGATGGGGTTCTTCCCGTCCAGAGCTTCATAACAACGAATATTCTTACCTAGTCATATGAAGGAGAGAGCAAAAGAAGAAATTTTGTGAAAGCTGTTGGTCTGACAGACACAGGCAAAAGGCAATCTATATAGGAATATGTATGTGTTATTTGTAGAGGAATTTGTAGTAATGTATACATTTTGTATATCAATGATCTAATAATAATATCATTATGTAATGGAGTTGACAGTTGTGGAAATGCATTTTTGTAATAAAAAGATGCTATGGGTAATTTAAAAAACTACCATTTTATGTATCTGACATCAACAAAATAAAATACTATTTTCATACTGTGTGCATCATATACATCTTGGCTGTATGTATTATACATAGTAAGATTAGATTATTTCATTTTAAATTAAATTTTAAAAAGTATATAAATATTAATAAAATATATTGTAAATTAAATGTTTTCCATGTAATAATTCATATTTTTGTAATGGATTTTCAAAGCTTAAAAGTGAAAGTCTGGGTAAGGAATGAGGGTAAATAATGAAGTCTACACATAAGCATATCTGAAAAGTACAAATTCTGAAGGTATGATTAAAAGCTGAAATTGAAATCTCTCAAATATTACTCCTCAAAATTTTGGGGTGGGAATTTTTTTTATGGTTTGGCATCTCTATGTTCACCAAGTTTGCATTTATTTTAATAAAAAAAATACAGAAAAAAATAGTAATATTGTAAAATATTATTAAAAAGTAAAATAGATGCTTTCTATTTGAATAATGTCTAAAATGTTATTTCTTATCTCATATGTCAAAGCTGAATTTTCATCAGCCATTACTCCAGTCTTCAGACTGGCTACGTTTACATGCAACAAATAATCCATTTGTAGAAATGGATCAGTATTAATTCTGCTGTTAAAAACAAATAAAGAAACAATGTAGGAGTGTGGTTATTATGTGCAAACAGTGAGAAACTCTATATTTGTGCAGTGTGTGCATGTCAAATAAAATCTATTCTGATTTGAAGCTTGTGACATATAAACATGCACATCAAGCACGCACATCAACCCGATCACTTTATTTAGCGTTTATGTAAACACTACATTCAGATTCATCAGTCGGAATGAATTCAGTCCGATTGAACCAAAAATTGTGCATGCAAACAGTGTCACATGATCCTTAATGCCGATTTGTATCTCAAGAAACATTTCTTACTATCAGTGTTGTAAACAACTGACCCCTGATAAAGGAAATAAGCCGAAAGACAGAAAGAGAGAGAGTGTTGAAAACAATTATGCAGCCAATATTTTGGTGGAATCTGTGATACATTTAATTTTGTAGGATTCTTTGGAGAAAAAAAAAAAAAAATACAGCATCGTTTCTGAATAAAAGTATTAATTTCCTTAAAAATATATACCTTACTGAACCGTAACTTTTGAACGGTAGTGAATGTGAAAAAATGTAAGAGATTAATAACACAAAATCACCTATCCTATGCCAGATAAAAAGGACTGTTACTGTAATACTGTAAGATGCTCAAATGAACTGTTATTCTCTCACCTGTGAATTGATCCCACAGATGCACAGTACCATCACAGCTCACCACTTCCTGTGAGGCCTCTAGCTGGCCGACATAAAAGACAGATTTGCGGTGGTCTGTGTACATGAGTCGAGGTTCGACTTCTCGTGTGCCATCACCGTGGTTATAAAGTGGCCACAGCCTCACTGTTTTGTCTTTACTCCCAGACAGGAAGTAGTCCTCCCTTGCTAGTGGCGCCAGACATTTGGCTGTGCCCGAGTGGCCCAAGAAACTCTGAAGACGGATCTGGTGGAAGTGGAAATGCGAGTCCTGCTGGTTGAGACCAATTTCATACTGCCAGTAGGCAAGCCAATTACCCTGCAGGGAGCGACTGCTGCGTGGGAGGTCCTGTTTCAGTGCGCTGTCCTCCGGAGTGGGTCCCAGGACCCAAGAGTATGAGGACTGAGAGAAAGAAGGTCCGGCTGAGGAAAGTGCAGTGGTGGCTAGACTCGTCTGAGGAGCACTGCTACCATATTGCCGTGTCCATGTTTCCAAAGAAGACAAGTTAGGACTCCCATAGGCTTCAGTGTCCCGGGGTACCTGGATACGGTTTCCCACCAGATGACTACCAAATGTTCCTGACTCAGGCAGGATGTCTCCACCTAGTGGTGTGGAAGTGGACGAGGGAGCAGGGAAGGGACTACGACCCATCTGGCGGCCCATGCTAGGAGAAAGGCCCGTAACAGTAGTTTTCTGACCTCCAGCAGGGTTGGTTTCTGGGCTACCTGGACTTGCTCGTTCATGATATGACTGAGCCAGACTCCAAACTAGCTCATGATTTGTAACTAGTTTGCGAATTGCTGCATCACCTAAAAAAAAGTATATACAACTCAGCTAATGAAGATTAATAAGAACACATTTATCAATGCTTAAAAGCTAACCAGTAGAAATGTGTCTTACCAATAAGACAGTAGAAAGGAATATAAGATGCATAAGCCATTTCAGGATTAAACACAGCCTGAAGTTCCTCCAAAACCCTAAGCTCACAAGTAATCTCTGTTCCATCTGGACTGCACATATCTAGGTATGTGCTGTCTCCATCCTCCCTACGTGGGGCACTTCCCATCTGCACAAAGAAAATGAATTATAATTATTAAGTAATGATGTAGTTGTTTATGAATCGGACTACAAACTATTGTAGTATTAAAAATCCTCTGATAATAATTTCAAAGTATACTACCAAAGTTTTTTGAAAGATTCTTTTAATAATTAAAAATTTTATGACAGTAAAAGACATTTATAATGTTACAAAAGAAAAAAATTATCATGTTTTCCACAAAAAAACTATTTTCAACATTACTAATAATAATTATTTCTTGAGCACAATTAGAATGATTTCCATGAATCGTGACACTAAATTTAAACTTTAATCATACACACATGACAGTATGATTGAAATGTTAAAATGTAAAATAATAATAATAATAATAATAATAATAAATAAAAAAAAATAATAAAACACATTTATTCTGTGGCACATAAAAAAATAATTTGGCACCTAAGTTTTTTCTTAAAGGGGCCAATGGCTCCTTACTCAATTTTTTTGTCTGGAGCCCTGATGAGAAATTAAATATGCAATTTCCGGATAAACTAAAAAAAAAAAAAAAAAAAAAAATCCATAATATCATATAATTACAAATATTGATAAAGCATGCATCCCTACAAAAAAAAAAAAAAAAGACTTATAAATTATACAATACTGTAAATTGTCTTTGGTTACCTGTTTTTGCAGACACTGCAGCAAGGAGAAAACTTGGAAGAACCTGGAGAGGGTTTCTGCCATGTGGTGCTGTACCATCTCTCGGCCAATCCGCAGACAGATCAGTGCCATGAGGCTCAGAGTCTTTAGACACACAGCAGAACGAGTCTGCACTCCACTAGGAAAGCTGAACAAAGAGGGAAAAAAAAGTCAGTTGCCAACTTCCTTTTTTTAACTTCCTGACTATGACTGACGCACTGTAAGTAAGCTATTACCCCATCTTAGTTGATGTTAACAAATCCAGCAGAGGCAACAGAACCTCCTGGTTAATCTTCATCAGCATATCCATTAGAGTGGTGTCTGACAAGAACACTATAATCTTCTGAGTGAGTACCACTGCACCCAAAAGCCCTGCCTCCTTTCGAGTGTTCAAACGACAAGAAGAAGGTGGAGAGACCTGCAAGTTTCAAGGAAGTAAAATTTTAAGTAAAAATCTATAAAGAAAAATAAATTTTACAAGCCGAACTGTTAATCAGTGAGATTCAGGAATTTCTAAGTTACCAGGTAACCAATGTAGGGTAGATACTGGTAAGTCAAGACTGGTTCTCCAAAGAGATGTGCTATGTAAATAAGACACTCGAGGACTGGTCGTGCAGTCTGGTCACCAACAACTGGCTTCTTCTCATATACACTTCCTACGCTCTCAAGGCTATTTTCCTCATTTGCAGAGAGCATGAACTGGTGTTTATCAAGACCTAAAAGAAAAAGATTACTTATAACAGAGATAATAAATTAAGCTAAAACCACCAAATACAGCAGAATAAGTGTATGTAGTTCAGAAATTGCACCTATGTAACATGTAGTAAGAAGTTTTAGCAGGTTCCTGGCTATGAATCGAGATGTCAGTGTCGGCCCCAGTTTTGCAGACAGCCATCTGACAGTTTTGCAAACAGTGTCTGGAAAACACAATGTATTTTTGTTACAGAATTATTCAGGCATACTGCTACTTTGAATACTAAACATATACAAATAAATCATGCACAAAAATTACAAAAAGATCTGTTTTGACTCACCTAAAAGTATCTTATGTTCTTTTTCCTCAGAATCTTCTAAAGGGTCATTTTCAGTGTCTTCTTCCTCCATGTTTTTTTCTGCATCTTCTTGCACAATTCCATTCATGACATCTGCCTCAAGTGTGGCCAAGGTTGCCTCAGACTCCTCTGTGCAAACTGAAAGAGTCATCTCTAGACTGGGCACCCTTTGCACTGTATTTTCCACTGTCTCCTCATCCTCAAGCTCTCCACCATCCTCACCATCACTAGCTTGCTTTAGGTCCTGACTGCTGTCAGCAGACTTTAAACTTGCACGGTCTCCAATGGACACCTCACTAGCGCTGCTCTTGTCGCTCAGTTTCCCCATGCTGAGAGATTCCTGGTCTTGATCTTTGTTTGCTAGGCTTTGGTTCTGCTGCTTGGCGCCAAATGCCATTGTTGCCCCAGATGCACTATTATTCACATAAAAGCCATTCTGAAAGTCCTCACCTTCAGTCAGAAAAACCTGGTCGTTGAGACTGATGCCTGATGGGTAATCCACAAGTCCTTGGTCTCCACCAACACCTCCACTACCTCCTCCTACTTTGCCAGATGATGTGACAGTAGACGACCTCCCATCCTCACACTCACAGTCCTCCTCTTCCTCATCTAAGGCACCACCAGCTCCCCTTAAAACCTTCAAGCCATCCCATTCAGTCCCTGCAGCTGTATTGCAGCTTTCAAAGCCTGTGATGACCTGCAGAACATGTGGAAGAAGGCTGGAAAGAAAGGCTTGCAAACCCAATCTTACAATAAGCTGCAGCACAAAGCAATCCGTGTAGAGGTAGAAGCGGCCTCGAAGGCATCTGGGATTCTCGTACACACCTACCAGAGGCTTTAGTAGATACTTGGAGGCATTGCGAGGCCCAAGAACCCTGGACACAGGCTCAAATAAGTACCAGGCAGCATAAACAGCAGTGGACTCCTCTGACATCAAAGAAAGCACAAAGGGTAGAAGAATCTCAAGCCCCTCTGCATTTATGTTGTCCTTGAGAAGTGTCTCCAGCTGTTGCCATAAATTGAACACAATGTCACGGCCCTGAACACTGTTAATGGACTCCATCTTGGAGTGGTAGGAAAATATGAATTTGTGCAGTGTTGGGAAATATGCTGGAAAGGGTAGAGGGGAAAGAACAGGACTAAGCAATTGCCAAGGGTTTGGTGGTGGAAGACCCTCACAAATAGGGTCATATTTGAACAGATACGGTAGTCCTTGCGGGTGTCTTGTGAATGTTTCTGTCTTAGAGCAATGCTTGTGGACCTGCAGAAGTGACTCTAGTGCATGATGGAGTGGTAGTGGAACATCTCGAAGGTTTGAAGAGCACAGCTTCAATACTACTTGAAATCGATCACTCAGATGTTTTCCAGGTCCCAGTCCCCGCAGTTTGGAGGAATAAAAGATCTCAGCAATGAGAACACCCAATGCTTGTATATCTCTCTGGAAAAGATCTGCAAATGACAGAGGAACTTTCAGTACAGGTCTCAAGTCTTTCTTGTTCGTGTCAAGACCCATCGTATGCTGGGCTTGACAGTGTAGACCTTTCACCAAGAAGTTGTTGAGCTTTTCTAACTCTTCCAAAGGCTGCAAAGGTTTAAATCCCTCTGGCAGGCTTATCTTAAAATCCTCAAAATTAGAAGCCTCTGGCCTTTTACCAACAGAGGCTGCTCTGTGAAGCATGGATGCTCGAATACCTGATCCTAGGGTATTTGTGACATTTCCGGGTGTTTCACCAGGGTACGAACCATGAGAAGGAGAAACAGCCAAAGCAATACTCTCTCCACTGGTCTTTCCACCTGCAGAACCAGCCAAAGGGATTGGAACAGAATTAGATGACGACGAGCCACTTAAGTCAAGGGCTTCCATTGCTTGCTCAAGCTCCTCGTCCCTGCCTACAACTGACCAACCACTGGATTCACAACCTGTTGTTTCTGGGACCAGTCCATCCACACCATTCATTGTGGTTTCAGGTGGTGGAATGTGCCAGGTCGATACGTTGACAGGCCCAAAGTGGGGAGGCTCTGGAGGTGAATACTGGTAAGGTGCAAGACGAGGTGGGTGAGGATGGTCAAACAGTTGCACAACTCCATAGCTGGTGAGATGTGAGTGGCTATCCACCAAGTGCAAGCACACATTCTTAGCTTTGACGGCTTCTTTACCTGATAACTTGTAGCCAAATGTCAGGTCAATCCAGTGATGCAACTGTTGAGACACTTCTCGACTCTCCAGCAGTTGTCTATGCACAGCAATAAACTCTTCGTAGGACTTACACCATGGAGGTATATCAAGGTCTGGCATGTCTGGGTGAATGGAGTGGAATATTGAGGGATCTGTGTAAAATTCAGGGATGCATTCATCTGGGGTCCAACTCTGAATACGTTCCATACTAGCTGGATATTCATTGGGCTCCCACTGGGAACGAACATGGCTGCACAGTACAGATTTGGGTGTCTGTCTAGCTTTGTAGACATAATAAGTGATGTCTGACAGAACATCTGAGATATGATGGGGAACGTGGAGGTGATCCAACTGGCCTGAGCCACCATGTACTACTGGCCCACCAAGGTCTAAGGCAAAATTGCTTCCACCACTTCCATTAGCTGCTGCTAGTGCTTCTTTGGTCATTTCATATGTGAAGTCCAGTTGTTTATCACCTTTATTCAGACGAAATTTTGACTTCTTGAGATCACGAAACCTTCCATATGGCACAGTGAAATCTACCACCCAAGGTAAAACCGGGTGATAGTTTGGGTCTCCCTCACGCCTCCCTGCCAGTCGGTTTAATTCCATCAGATATTGGAAGTTGCTGACTTGACCATTAACCCAGTCTAAGACCAGAGATTTGAGCTTGTCCAGACAATTTCTACAAAGATGTTCACTCACACCACTTTTATGACTCTGATTGTCTTTTGCTGTAACACTTGTTGGCGCTTTACTTCCAAATGCATGCGGCATAGAATCCCTGTACTCTCCAAACTTTTCATAATGTGCCAGAGATATCTTTAGGCGACTGCAGAGCTGCTCATCAACTGCAGTGTCAAGTAAGGAGAGTTCGCCACACAGTAGCCCTGAGGCATGACATTCGCGCATTGCTATGAGCAGTTGGTACAAAATGAACAATATCTTAGCATGGCTGTTAGCCAGCTTAGCTGGACTGTAAGTGACAATGTCATGAACAGTGTATTGTGTGTACGGGAAAACCACATAAAGAACCTCCTCCGACTCCAGCAAGCATTCTGCAGGTAGCACATTTGGACACAAACTGTCAGTACTTTGTTTAAGAGCTGAGCAGTTGGATGGGAATGGGCTGTCTTTCTCCTTCTCCTTGGCTGGAGAGAGGGATGGTGACACTCGATCGGTAGAGATAATGCTGGAGCAAAACAGTTTCTGTAAGGCTTGGCGAACAGCATCAATGGCCAAAACAGGTGTTTGCTCAATGGAATCTCCATATGGTTGCACATGATTCATGTAAGCTTCACGCCATAGATTTCTGAAAATGAAATAAAAAAGGATATTACAAGTCAACACTGATTGAAAAAGTTAACCAAATGACCATTGTTATTATAAAAGTAACACAAGCACAATTAAATATACACACATCTGAAAACGAGGTGATTTTGAACAGATTGTTTTAATCAACAGAATTAAAAACACAACAATTACAAAAATTGTACCTGAAATTAGACTGGGATACTCCCTGCATCAGAGTCATGAAAGAGTCCTGTGAGAGTCCCTCCCCATGGCAGCCTGGCTCCCTGGCTAATCGGTATCCCAGTTTGTGCTTTCTAAGGCCTTGGATACAAACACGAGTCCAACCAGATGGCAATTTCATCTGAGAGCGCTGGAGGAGAGTGCAGATTTCACCCTCGCTGAAGCACTCATATCGTGCACAGCGAGTTACTCTCTTGTTTCTCAGGGCCATTACCCATCGAGTTGGGACCAGGACCACCAGTTCATTGGGTCGCTGACTGGGTCTAGTCTGCCGCTGATCAATACCCAGGTCCCTCTCCAAGGCTGGTGCTAACCACTCCATGATTTCTTTCAGTTAACCAGACTGTAGCCCTTGTAGGCCCCTATAAGAAGCTAAAAAAATGTCAGGACAGGAAGTTAAATGAAAAGCACTAAAAATACTATTATCGGTTTCTGTAGACACTATTACACATATGTCCATGACATAAAATAATGAATAAAAAATGTATGGAGACACATGGAAAGTGTGTTTTATATCCACTGCAAACCTGAATAATATACTTAATGTACTTTGTGCAAGTTGTGCGAAACCCAGATAAAAGTTATTAAATCACAGATGATCTTAAAAGTGTAATCTAAAAATTGTTACTGATTACACTATTTATATTAACAAAATTTGTACAGTTCCATATTACATTTCAGAAGAAATCCATTCAACACTGTATGGCAACAATGCATATTACTAAAACTATTACCAATAATAATAATAACAAAAACATTTAAATGCAATGTTTATGACGAACAGATGTAAAATATTTTAAAATAAAATCCTGTAGAATAATGGAAACAAAATAATTACGGTATTTAATAATTATAGAATTATTTTATTATTCGAATAAAATAATGTTATGCAAATTACAATATGCAATAACATTAGCAGAAGCTTGCAGATCAAATCATCTTTAGGATAGCAACAACTAATGATTTGTCGAGGACACTAATGTCATCACTGAAAATGTCATGCATTAACGTTACCCCGTCACTGTATTCTTCCATACTTCATCAGAAATAATAAACTTCATTTATAACATCCAAAACAAAAGCTCGAAAGATCGAGCGTGTTAAATGTAGTAGTAACGTTACACATGCATCTTTGATTTCTGCATCTAATTTCTACATTTTTAGTTCCTCTTACAGACAACAAGGAAATAGTGCACTTCTGTCAGTTCTCGCTTGTAAAGTTACAGATTCAAAAAAGCACTACACTATACATTAAGCCACAACTTGTTTGGCTAATGTAAACACACAAGCACAACCGTTAAGCAAACATTTGGAAAAGAGGAGATCTGTCCATCAAGATGTTGTTGTTGCTCACCTCTGCACTGTTTACTGCCTGTCAGCAACTGCGCTCCGGAACAGCTGCCATCACGATGCCAAGTCCCATGTTTGCGGGATGTATAAATTGTATTTCCAGTACTTTGAGAACCACCATAACCGCACAAAATTATCTAAGAAGTCGAGAATATTTTGTTGTCTTCAGAAGCCATAGTGTTGAGTCCAGCGCGTCACGTGACTCTCATCTCTGTGCGTGCGCTCCAGACCGTGTGATTCTCAGCCAGTAGAATTGTGTCATAATACAAGTCCCCTCAAGATCATAAAAGAAAAAATACATAAACACATGATCAAACATTAAACTTATATTGTCATTCTGATTAATCTCTGTTAAGGACTCCGGCTTGACCCCCGACCCAGAACCACTGTTATTTAACATATGGCCATGCGAATATGACTTCTAATAAAAAGTAGTCCGGGCTCCACAGCATGAGCTGCAAAATGTGAAAAATATGAAAAAAATTAAATATAAATATAACGTTTAGTTATAGGCATAATCTCAGGCGGCCTGTTAAAGTACTTGTACCCATTTTGCAATTTACTGAGTAGCTTATGATAAACATGACGCTGATACATGACTAGTATCTTATGCGGACTCCGAAAAATAAACCTGTTGCCTAAAGAAATCCACTAGAGGGCGTCCTGCTATTCTGTTGTAAGACTTATAACAGCTATTCAAATCTTCTAGCACAGTCACAGACCCACCAAAACTAACAAACTAAAAAAAAAAAAAAAAGTTTGTGTCCTATACAATCTTCATTTTCAGTATAGTCAGATTTTCTTAGCTTTAACTATGCGAAAACTCTCGGGCCTGTAGTTGCTGGGAAACTGTCGGCATTATAAAACTAGGTTTTGAATGAAACGTCCAGTTACACTAGTGTGTGGTTTCTATAGAAGTGGTTTTCAAACCCATCTTTAATTTAAATTTTATGCAAATTCTGTTCTCCAGTCTACAATTTCAGAATCATCATTTTTTTTTAGCTTTTGGGTAAGAGGTGAACAAAATAAAATCATTTTTATTAGTTTTAAAAGAAATTTTAAAAGAAAATGCTGTTTCTGTCTTTCTACTTAAAAGTGTCATGTCAAGTGCAACACACTGTCAAGTCAGTGTGTTGCTTGACATGTCTTTGTAAGCATTTGTAAAATTTACTGGCAATTTCTGAGTGAAAATTGTTTCAGAATCCTACACCAAATTCATTGTATTCCATTTTAATTATGTTTTAAATTTAGCACAATTTATAATATGCTATTTTGTGGCAAGTTAAATTGTGACAATATGCGTTCCAGACTTTAAGGTAGCCTATGTCTATACAAAAAAAAATAAAAAATAAAATAATTACTTTCAAAAATACAGCTACTCTGGGGAATATTCACTAGCAAAAAGTGTCAAAACTACTCCCTTACTTCTAGCTTGATTATAACAAGAATTCATAAAACAACATGGAACAAAACATTTGAGTACATGGATTTATTTCATCTTAATGAAACACAGTTGAATAAAACTTGTGTAACCACTTTTGTTCAAGTTGTTAATATAACTTCTAAACAAGCACAGGTCTATAACAATGTTAAATGACATCCACTCTTCTGCTAAATCTACACAGCCCATAAACAGCAGCTGCTTCCTTACAGTATCATCAAGTTCTAAGGGTGTACTCACACTAGTCACGGTAGCCCTGAACCGAACCCGAACGCGATTATCCCCCCTCCCCACTCCCCCGCTGGCCTGCACTCACACTTGCACTAAACTTTCCGGGCCGGGGCAAGCTTTTGTCATGTATGAGATAATGGAGAGCACTTTCGCTAAAATTCTACAGAATAATTAATAATAATTTAATTATAATTTATTCCGTGCATTGATTTTCACTTTTTGGACGTCAAACGCGCGGCGTGGTTCAAAACGCCTAGTGTGAGTACACCCTAAAGATAAGAATATGATTTAAAAGCTGGCTGTGTGCAGGAGTATGTAATAATAATTGCTTTTTCTCACTCTCCCTCACTCTCTCTCTCTCTCTCTCTCTCTCTCTCTCTCACTCACTCCACCCCAGAGAGCAGGTTAAAAGGACGTGTCCAGCACTGTTAAACTTACTTTATGTGTACAAACTTTCTTTATTCTGAGATGATCCCTGCACTAAAATCCATATGGAGCATGAAGAATGGGATAGTTCTTTTCTTCACTCCTTTGATTTTTCTTCCACTTCCAGTGGTCATCAACACAACGGTATGTATCAAACTAAATTTCCACAAATTTTTAATTCATTGCTTGAATTACACTTGTCTAATTACTTCTATTACATAGATTTTGTATGCTTTTGTCTGAGGTTATAATGGTTAGTTTGTATGCACCTGTCAAACACTGCATATATAAACACTGTTCAATACAAATTCTGTTTAATACATGGATACTACATTCATACACTGAGGCCTCCATGTACAATAATTCATTGTACCTCAAATTTGTTTTTTTAACCCTTTGTCATTGTGTATGTTCAAGCGTGGGAACACATAAGTCTAAATTCCTGACTCAGAGTCAATGTGTTGTGGTCATGACCCTTATGTGCATATTTGAGACAGTGCTTATATAAACTACTCCCATTGACAGTTAGATCAAAAATCACTTCTCAAAAAAATCCTTATTGCCAGGATTATACTCTCAAAAATAGTTAGGTTTTTTGCAGTGATACCATAATAGAATCACTTTTGGTTCCCTAAAGGACCTTTCAGTGAATTATGATTAGTGTAAAGAAAATTGTAAAAATCTAAAGAAACTTTTTCCTCTGTAAAGAGACTTTTGTCCAGTGGAAAGGTTCTGGGAATATTAAAGGTTGTTCCTGGAACAACTGATGCCAATAAAGGACCTTTATTTTTAAGAGTGTTAAGCAAAGATCATGTTCAACATATTAAACAGGGATCTAAAACTACAATGGGCATAAATTAAAGGACACTTCACTAAAATCAGTAAATTTGCATTTGCATCTTCAGTAAATTTGTGATACTGATTTTGAGAACTACTTTGTACAAATAATCAATAACAGATGTCCTTGCGTTCATTGAATTACAAGATACACTTTAGATAAATTTCAAATCATGCTGGATAACATGAGCGCCACTGTCGTTAAAATACTAGGACACTCTGAAATTTATTTTAATAATAAAAAAAGTTAATAACTTCAATAAAATACAGTATTTGGAAGAAAAAAAAAACTTTGCCTCATGGTTTGTGTTTGCATTCCCCAACATGATCATCATGCTAATGATAGCTTTGCTCTAAGTATGAGCCAGACAGACAATTAATTTGGTACATTTCATCTTTGCTTTTTCCATTTTCCAAGCAAAAGATCATATCAAATACTAAAACATTCTGACGGATGAGGGGGTATCTAAGCAGTTTAGATTTACAGACTCAAAACTGGAAACAGGAACTGAACAGAACAACCAAGTTAAACACAATGAGAACTGACAAAGAACAGAAGAAAACACAGGGATTAAATACACTGTGAAACACTCAAACACCAACAAAACCACGAGTAACCACTGAAACTAATAAAAAAAGCGACAAAGGAAAATGAAACCAACTAAAGCAAACACAAAACACAGATGACTCGTAACAGTATCCCCCCACAAGGAGGCACATCCTTGTGCCTCAAACAAAATGTCCAACAGAGAAGGGTGGGAGGAGTCTTAGGTGGGGAGCAGGATACAGGACAGGAAGGGCCAGGGTGGAGACGAATGAAGAAGCAGCCAGGGTGAAGACTGAACCAGTTGGAGCCAGGGCGGAGCCCACGGCAGAGTTGAGAAAGGGAGGAGCCATGGTGGAGCCTTTCCAGGCAGAACCAGGGATACTACAGACTGAGACAGAGCCAAATTAGGTGGAGACCCAGGCGAAGCTTAGGAGACAGAGACCTGGAGTGACAGCAGAGACCGGGAGGGCCAAGGTAGAGCTGCAGACTTGAGGGGTCGAGATGGATACAGGGAATTGGCAGGCCAGGGCAGAGCTAGAGGTAGTAAGGACCAAGATGAAGCCGGAGGGATGGAGGAGCCCGACAGAGCCAAAGGGATGGAGGGACGAGGCATAGCCAGAGGAGTGGAAGACTGACCAACTGACCAAGATGTAGCCAGAGGGACGAAGGAGCCTGAGGTGGATTCCAGGACTCGGAGGACTAAAGGTGAAGCCATGGGACCAACATCCCAGAACAGAGATGGAGATTGAGATCTGAGGCTCATTCACATTGCAAAGTGGAGAACATAGAGCCAAGGAGCTGTAGGGAACCATTGGAGGTAGAGCCAAAAACTCTGTGGTTTTAGAAGGGGAGGTGGGAGAGGGAGTCAGGGTGGGACCAATTAATGATGACACAGACTTGGTGCTGGGCAGAACCAGCGGATCAGATTCAGGAATGGCTGGAACCAGCAGAGACACATTAGATTCAGGCATTTGCTGGAACCAGTGGAGACTCAGGAGATTCAGGAATGGCTGGAACCAGTGGAGACTCAAGAGATTCAGGAATGGCTGGAACCAGTGGAGACCCAAGAGATTCAGGAATGGCTGGAACCAGTGGAGACTCAAGAGATTCAGGGCTGGGCAGAAGAAGTGGAGACAAAGGAGATTCAGGGCTGGGCAGAAGCAGTGGAGACAAAGGAGATTCAGGACAGGGTGGAAACACAGACTCTAAAAGTGTGGTGCTGGGTGAAACAGAGTCCGTGCAGATAAATGAAACAGGTAGAAAATCATGGCATTAGCTCTAGCTCTCGTATCGTGGCAGACTCAGGCTCATGGTTTACGGTGGGCTTAAGCATTGCTGCAGCTGAGCTGGTGGGCTGGTCTCCTCCTCACTCTCATGGATGGTAAAGAGGAAACCATTATGAAGGAGTACCCACTCCACATACTCCTTAAAAGTCCCTAGAGGCTTATTTTTGCATTGAGGCTTGTCCGGAAACCACACACAGGCTGTTATCATCATAAGGGATGAGATGGTAAAGGCTCAGAAACTCCTGTGTGTGCCTCTTTAGGGACTGGTTCCCCTGCGGGAGAAGGAGGATTCTTTTTGCTGCTAGATCCATCCTTTGGGATCAGTTCTTCTGTCACAAAATGGTTACAAATAAGGATGAGGTGAATGCAGCAGTTTAGATTTTTTTACACAAACTCAAAACTGGAAACCGGAACTGAACAGAACAATCAGGCTTAAAATAAATACATTGAATCAAACCAATCAACAAAATGAACAGCAGGTGCAAACACTAACAAAACCATAAGTAACCATAGAAACGAATGAAAACAGACAAAAGAAACTTATCTAGAAACTCAAAGTCCAACTAAAGCAACATGTCCCCAAAATATGTCTAGAATCATACTAGAATGCAGTTTTGAAAGAGCACGTTTCCATCTTCCAGGAGGCCAGCTGTGCCTATGTGATCATACTGATGGCAGTTTACTGGTGTACTGAGGCTCTTCCTTTAGCTGTCACGTCACTGCTACCTGCTGTTCTCTTCCCCATGCTTGGCATCATGCAGTCCAAAATGGTAAGTTGGTTTTAGTGTTTCCAGTTAAGAAAGCCATAAAATTAATTAGAGATGAACAACAAAAAAGCACACATCAAAAAACTAAGGCTCTGATTTGGTTCTCTAGGTGTGTATGCAATACCTGAAGGACACTAACATGCTGTTTGTGGGTGGACTAATGGTTGCTGTGGCAGTTGAGCACTGGAACCTGCACAAACGCATCGCCCTTAGAGTGCTTCTCATTGTTGGGGTGCGCCCAGCGCTGTAAGTTAAACCCTGTAATACAATCATTGATAGGTTGTTAAATCCAATCTTTAGATTTCACATTTGTGTTCACATTCTGATTGCTTCCTTTGTATTAATGCAGCCTGATGCTGGGCTTCATGGGGGTGACAGCTTTCCTCTCCATGTGGATCAGTAACACGGCTACTACGGCCATGATGGTCCCCATAGTGCAGGCCGTGCTGGAACAGCTGAACAAACAAGAGACAGAGTCGTCACAGACGACCTGTGGTGAGGAACGGCCCCAGGCCCCTGAGGCGGAATACAAACAGACAGCAAAAGACAGAGACACAGAAGGTCAGGCGAATAATTGTTTATGAGGTCCATGCAATAAGATGTATTTTAGCAGTACATATACTACCGTTCAAGTTTGGGGTCAGTAAAAAAAAATTGAAAGAAAGAAATGTGTACTTTAATTTAGCAAGGGAGCATTAAAGCCAGTTTCCACCACAAATTAATTGCAGTTAATTGTAAAAATAATTTTAAGAGTTTTCTCTTATCTTTTAGAATTTGTTTCTTGCAGTTCAGAGAGAATAAATGTCAGAATTATGAGATACAAATACAGAATTCTGAGTTCCGAGTTTATCTTGCAGAATTAGAGTTCCCATCTCACAATTCAGAAAGGTAAAAAAAGGTAATTGTGACTTTTTATGTCACAATTCAGATCTTTTTCTCACAATTGTGATTTTATATCTAACAATTCAGAATTAGTTTATTTATCATAACTCACAATAATAAGATAAAAGGTTGTGATTACTGATTATAGTAAATTCTTTTATTGTTTTAAAAAAATTCTATTTCAAACAAACAAATTCTATTCATCAAAGAATTCTGAAAACAACAACAACAAAAATGCATCATGGTATCCACTAAAAGCAGCACATTTTCAACATTAAAGGAAGAAATGTTTCTTGAGCACCAAATCAGCAAAAAAAGAATTAAACTTCAATTCAGCTTTGCCATCATGGGTATAAATTACATTTTAATTGCAATAATGTATTACAACATCACTGTTTTAATGTTGTGTGTTTTTGCAGCCTTGGTGAGCAAGGCGACTTCTAGGTGACTTCTTTTAAAAACATCCAAATATCTTACTGACCGCAAACTTTTGAACTGTAGGTTATGAGAGTAATGTATCATGTTTTTTAAACCTTTATCCCCCAGGGGCTTTTTTTCTCACCATCTCACCAACCCCACATTTTTGAACAGTAGTTTTCATTTCAAGACACAATTTTCATTTTTGGATGAATTATCATCACTCAGTGCATTCCCTATTTCCTAGTGGTGCTACACATGCTGGATGTCTCACCAGAGGCCAAACGAAAGGAGTCAGCAGAGAAGCGGTTCATGGCTAAAGGAATGACTCTGTGTGTGTGTTATGCTGCCAGCGTTGGGGGAACGGCTACACTCACAGGCACTGGACCTAACCTAGTACTGAAGGGTCAGATGAACCAGTGAGTACTGAATAAACATTTCTACCATTTTGTTTCAAGAAACTGAACCCTTTCATTTATTTCCCTCAGATTATTTCCTGACAATGGTGATGTCATCAACTTTGCCTCATGGTTTGGGTTTGCCTTCCCCAACATGATCATCATGCTGACAATAGCTTGGCTCTATCTTCAGTTCATTTTCATGGGATTCAAGTATGACAGATAATTGAATTGTTACATTTCACATTTTCTTTTTCCACTCCTTTAAGAGCTTTATTTATGTCTCCAGCATTAGGAAGACATGGGGATGTGGAGCGGTAAAGTCAGAGAAGGATATAGCCGCCTATAACGTGATCCGGGAGCAGCATCTTCAGCTGGGACCGATGTGTTTTGGTGAACTCAGCGTTCTGGCTCTCTTCAGTTTGCTTGTAGCGCTGTGGTTTACGCGAGATCCTGGATTTGTAACAGGCTGGGCAACACACACCTTTAACACTGAAGCAGAGTACGATTTACACTACAGGCTTAGATCGATGAATTTATTGCAAAAGTGCAATTGATCAAAGTCACTAACCATGTTTGTGATCGAAATAAATCAATAAAAATATGTATATTCATATTTAACGAGAGTATGTATGCAGGCATTATTCCAAAAATACTGGAATAATAATAATATGACTTTTTGGTGTTTAATATTCCGTACATTTAGATATGTGACAGATGCTACAGTTGCAGTCTTCATTGCCCTGTTGCTCTTCATTCTGCCATCTAAACCACCCCGGCTTTGCTTCTGGTCATCAACTGGCTCTGAAACGGGTAAGAAGAATTTTATACAATGAAACGGTCTACAAAGAAGACTCAGAGAGTTTGGATCTATTGTTCTGGTTTGGTTTGACTCGCTGTACTGTATATATTAATTTACAGAGCCTCAACCCTCTTCTGCGCCCAGTCCAGCCCTGCTCTCCTGGAAAGTAGCTCAAAAGAAGTTACCCTGGAACATAGTTTTGCTCCTAGGTGGAGGATTTGCCCTAGCCAAAGGTAGCGAGGTGAGAGCACTCAATGAAAAAGGAATGTTTCTGTTTTAAAATTGTGATTATTATGTTTCTTTAAACTGCTGTGAAAATAATCATTTAAATTGTGGCTGTCATAACCAGTTTTTGAGAAAATGGCTTCTGAAGTGTGCAAACTATTTTCAGACATTTTTGACAGAAGATTTATTCACACATACTTCAATTACAGGATAAAAGAAATAACAATGTGTCTGTAATAGTGCATCTATTTAACACTACATTTACAATAGTGGCAATATGCTTAGAAATCGGTCACATTAGTTAAATTTAGCAGGGAAAAGGGCTGTATTGTCTGTAGTCAATAGTGTAGGAATGTATACAGTATGGCCCACATAGAGATCACTTCCCAAGCAGCTTTCTGTTTGTCAATGAAGCAAATTCGCATGACCAACTTGAACCAATACAAAATCTATGTGGGGAAATGTTTTCCATCACACATGGATTTCTATTGAAATGACTGGATTTCGAACTTATAATTTCAGCAAGCAACGCTGACCGCACATTTAGGTCTCAAACTGTGTGCTTCACATATCCAAAACCTCTCATACTAGTGCCGGGCGATATACCAGTTCAAACGGTAAACCGGCTTGAATTACGAAAACGGTATGATTTTTTTTTTTTAAAAAGGCACATTAGAGCAACTGTAAACGGCCATTAACAGAAGCCAAAGACGCTGAAGATGAATGCAAAGATGTATCAGGCAGATCAAGCTCACTGTTCACGATGCGCAAAATATAGGAAGAAAATCCTAAATGTTGAGGGGTTTAAATGAATGTATCTTTGAGAGGAACTGACTGTCTTCGGGAAAGTTTAGATGGGATTTTCTTTTCATCTTATCTCCATATAACGCATATTTAAAAGTGCAGCGCTGCTTTGTTTACAGCGGTGAAGGAAATGTGGTATCACCACGTCAGTGCATGAATTTGCATTCTCATTTAGACTGTCTGCTGTTTTTGTTTCTTTCAGATGTTTTATGTAGCATTTCACAAAGATCAGACCATTCTGCTTTTGCTATAAATTAGAAAATTATACAATCTAATTTACATCAAAAACCGCTCAAGCAATATGCATGTTTGTTTGGATCATGATTAAAATGCAGTGATTCTGCAACTGTTTCATGCATTTTGATAAATATAAAGGCACAGTCAGGGACAGTCAAACATACCGATGTGTTGACTAGAATCATCTTTATAAAAAAAATAGTGAACAACTCCCAACATTTTCTTTATTAACTCCATTTGTAACCTGCATCTGACTTCATAAATTTCTTTTGTATCTCAGGAGTCAGGTCTATCCAGATGGATGGGAAACCAGTTGACTCCCCTACATAGTATCCCTCCTTGGGCCATTGTTATCATCCTGTGCCTCTTGATTGCCATTTTCACTGAGTGTACCAGCAATGTTGCCACAGCTACCTTATTTCTTCCTGTCCTTGCTTCCATGGTAAGACTGGTATATAAAACCTGTAAAATTATGATATTTACCAAGTAGATCCTCAGAAGATGAGTAAAAACATATAATGAAATATGATAATCATATCTATATGCATCATTTTAGGCAGGTGCTTAAATTCTTGAAATAGCATCAGCTGTGAAGTTGTATTGCTCATCAGCTGTGCAAAGCTTAACTAAAACGTCAGCCTCCATGCAGACATGACTCACAGTTTGTTATAATCTTTAAGAATTACAGCCCAATTACAGACACTTTGTGATGAGCTTAGAAAACATGCAGTTAGATCAGAGACATATGAGTCAGCGCTGTCCACAATTAAATCTTGTTTTCTGCTTTATAAGTACATCAGACAATTCTGTTTCTGTTTCGCAGTCTCAATCGGTTGGAATCAACCCTCTTTACATCATGGTGCCATGCACACTCAGTGCTTCCTTTGCATTCATGTTACCTGTGGCAACTCCACCAAACGCTATAGTCTTTTCCTATGGATACCTCAAGGTTTCAGACATGGTGAGTTCCAGAAACTGGCAACCAATTTTATTCCACACAGAAAAAAGGGTTCCCTGGTGTACTCAGCCCAAGTGGCAATTTCAGCCTATTTCCATATTCAAAGTGTGTTTTAAAACTCATCATAACACAGAGGAACCAGTTTATAAGATCAGCTGCCAGACATCAATCATTTATAAGTAGTTACGTCAGTGACATAGCATTGTTAAAACAAATGTGGCCCCATATATAGACAAACCACAAATCATTTTACCACATCTAAAAGATTTTCCTTCCCAGCTGCTCCAGTGACCAATAAACTCACTCAGTGATATTTAACATTTTGTTTTTCTCAGGCAAAAACTGGCATGATGATGAATATCATAGGGATTTTCTGCATCACCTTATCCATCAACACCTGGGGCAAGGCCATGTTCAACCTAGACTCTTTCCCTGCATGGGCCAACCAAACAGTAATATGACAGACAGTACAAGGCCAAATGGAAACCAGCAAGCTGCTTATTTTCTTCGCATCATTCTCATAAACGACGTGGATCAAAGCTGCAGCAGAGAGAAAATGAAACCTGCCATGTCTTGCAGGACTATTTTGCACACTCATAACCTGTTTCAGAGCTACAGTAACTAAGCACAAGGATATACTACAGTATGTTCAAATGTTTGGGGCTCTTACGATTTTTTGATGTTTTTAAAATCTCAAATCAAAAATGCATTAAAATCTGAATTAAAAAAAATACAATAAAAACAATAATATTATGAATAATAATATTGAGAAATAGTTTTTGTAATAAAATAACCATTTTCTATTTTAATATATATATATATTAAAATGTTATTTTTTTGTGTTATTGCAATTATGAGTTTTATATTTGATTTTAATATAGTATTTTGTTTCACACAATCCTTCAGAAATCATTCTAATATGCTGATTTCTTATTATTATCATTGTTGAAAACAGCTGCGCTGCTTAATATGTCTGTGGAAACCATGTTTGTTAAGATTCTTTGATGAATAGAAAAGGGTGAATTGTACATACCCCAAACTTTTGAACACTGGTGTACATGGTCATCACAATTTGTAACACAATTTTATCAAATAAATATGCAGGTCAGATGTTTCAAACATTCAATATATTCGCAAACATAGCTTTAGATGGCATGCTAATCTGATAAGACCACAACTAATTGAACTATCCCTTTTTCAACTAAATGATGACCCAGAAAAAAAAAAAAAATCATTCTAATTATGATTAATAATTAAAATTTCTCTGGGACAAACCTGACTGAGATGTGAAAGCCTCACCAACAACTGCCTTAAATCTCAGGGCATTAAACTAGTAAGACACATCACAGGCAATTTCCTAGATTAAATTCTGCAAATACCTCATGGTTTTGACACATGAAATAATCCTAGTTCATAACAGGTGTGCTGAAACATTTGAACATGTATAAATTTATATATATATTCATTGTATGTATACAATTTATAGTGTTATACGCCACAAACTGCATGAAAAATGCATTATTAAATCACTGGAGAAGTGCAATTTTAAAATGTTACAATTTTTCCTTGTGTTAATGCAACAACTGATTTTCTTTTGTTTTATATGAGTCTGTTTTGTTTTGGGCATCAAACTATTGTAATCTCTCGAAACAGAGTTCAAATATGCAACTTTAATATTATGTGTACATCTACGTTTTTATAATTCCAGTCTGTACCTATAAGATCAAAATGCCTTTGTTTAGAAATATTTCTAAAATGAAAATACTGCACAATTGGAAAGGGTATGACATTAACGCACATGCAGGGATGGTCTTTCAGAGTTTAATGCACATTACCAGTGTGATGTGTGATACACTGTATCTCATTTTATTTGATTGAATACTGCAATGCTTTCTGAAACATTATTTTGCAATTTTTGAGAAATTATAAAAATAAAAAATAATGCTGTTTATGAAAAATAAAGCACTTATAGGACATGTGAGTGGAATATATCCTGAAACTGCTGTTCTATTATGTTAAAGAGATCAAATTGAATAAAACTGTATAAAATCTTTCCCTGCATTATGCTTATTATTGTGGATGAAATACTGCATTGTGTATATTTACACAATATGCTTTTCATAACATCTCAGAGGCCTAATGTTGAATTTAGCATCAATAAATTCTATTATATCATACTGGTATATGAAGATGCAGAAAAACTGACAGCTGTCATTTTAAAAATAACCATTATTATGCTACTTAAACTTTGTACATCAAGTACACTAAAACTACAACTTTCATTAAGTTCAAGAAGTTTCATTATGTTCAAAGTGATTCCGCCAGTACAAATTAAATGTGAAGCAAAAACTATTTGGGGAAACAACATGGCACAGAAGCAATGACAGTGTACTATAAACACTGAGTCCTATAAAATAGCTCAGCTGACTCTCGCTCATGCGAGCAGAACCAGAAATGCCCATTGTCACTTAAAAATAAAATGGCAGTCTGTAATATAAAAACAAAGCAAACAGGTTTTCCCAAAAATGCAAAGTCAAATCCTTAGTGTTTCAACTTGCCTGGAGCACAATAAAAGCAGTTTTCCACATGATGGACCAGTACAAGAAATAAAACTTCAAGACTGACAGTTCAATATATATTTTTTTTCTTAACTTTCCTTCCAGAAAACACAGAATGTTCCTAACATTGGCATATGGTTCCCGCTTGGATATTTTAGAAACTAAATAATAACCATCTAGGAAATGTTTTTTTTTACTTTTTTTTTTTTTTGCAATCAGACTATAGTAATCTCTCTATGTTGTTGTCATTTAACAGAGTTTACAGTTGGTAAATATGCAACTTCAATATTCTGTGTACTGTACATACATGCTTCTTCAATTCTCCAATCAGTGCTTACTGTACCCAGTTGGTAATTTTGGGACCCAAATAATAATTTTTCTTAATAAATTTTCTGTAGGTTTTTGTAACCAAAAATGACATTTGTCTGAACATTTGTCGGAGTTTTGTTTTGTGACAACCTAAAGAGAACATACAGAACATTCTCTATGGTTATTTTTACGGTTTAATTTTATAACCACAATGTTCTGGGTACCAAAAGTTGTTAGCTGGGCTGAGTCTCCTTTCTTTGAAAAGAAAGTGTGGGAAAGCTCTGGACCCAAGCAAGAACATGATGTACGCTTACAATTAATGACAAAAGAAAGCAGGGGGTTCCACACAAAAAGGGTGGAAAGCGGTGAAATCAGTATGCTCTTGGTGAAGACTTTAAAAGTCAATGTTATGCTGGTTGTGACTGTGACTCTCAATGAAAATCTCTAAGGTCAAGCTAAATCCTAAGGGGAGACAGCGCTGCACCACTGCAAATCCACCTGATGATTTCATAAACCTGCCGAGGTCAGAAGCACTGGATTAATGATAGTTCACGGTCTTGTGGAGACAAAAGACTAGACTTCACAACCATGTGTTTACAGTCTCCAGTCAGCGGCCACACAGCAACCCCATAGTGCATAGTAATCCTCAATTGCTGAGGAATGACCAGGTTAAAACCTCATTATAATTTCTTACAACTGTTGCAATAACTACAGAGGAATGATACAATTTTGGTTAGGTTTAGATCACATGCATGATGCCAAATGCGCAGCAGTAAGAGGGAAGTGTGCCAAACAAAGAAATCGTTCTTAAAAATACAGTCACACACAAATTAAAATCTTTGGCATGAAACAAAGCGATAAAATTGAATTACAGAAAAAAGGTCCCCAAAAAGGTCTGCCATTCACCACAGAATGCCTGTTTTCTATTTAAGAAATTAAATTGTTATAGGCCTAACAAGTAAGCAGCTAACAAGCGGTTGGGTGTGCAGTGACACTGTGATCACTATGATCTTAGAACAGATATAATTACAGTGCCCTTTTCTGCTTTTCGGCAACTTCAACACCCACTCATTATCCATCTGAACCAAAAGCGCATATACCTCAGCCTCCAATTTGGCTATATACATATGAGAGCCCAAAAATATAGTTAGAAAAAAAAAATCATTTTTGCTTGGAGGTTATTCTTGAATAAGACCTTTTGCTGAACTAAGTGAATATGGTTAACTTTTATTTTCTCTTTAACTCTCATGGTACTCTTCCTGGAAAATAATATGTTGGATAAAAAGATAATTAATTTACATTTAGCCAGTATTAGTGTCACAAAGAAGTATATACTGTACTGTGGTGGAGACTGGGTAACAAACGGAGGTTACCACAAAGGTCAATGTACTAGCAGCATCTATATGGTTTTGAGGAAAAAAGTCAAATTTTTTAAGTAAGGTTAAAGATCTTCTTGCATTAATTAATTCAGTATATATATTTTATTTTTATTTGTTGTTGTTGTTGTTAGCCTAAAACCTTACCTTTGTTTCATTTTGTTGTCTAATTAATTGTTTGTTTCATAATTGTTTTACAGCTTAAATGACTGTAATAAAACTATAATAAGCTTTAAATATTATAATAAGCTGTTTAATGGCAGGTTCCGTTGTGACAACATCCACTGCTAAGATCAAAACCGTTTTTTTCTTCTTCTTTTTTTTTTTTTCTCTGAGCAGTAGTGGAAATGCCCAATATCCTTTTTCGTAGTCAATTCCTACATGTAGTGAAGGTATGTGCTAATATAGAACATCAACCTTTTGAAATCTTTACTGGAACAAAAATCCAAGTATTCAAACTCTTAGAATTTTAGAACAAATAACGCCACCAGTTGGCGACATTAGTAACTGTAGCAGCTGTAGTAGTGTCCATGAGCAGTGTTTGGCTGAACATAGCAACCGATTAGAAATATCAAATATCATTTTTGCCATTATGAGGATAGTGTTCAAAATCTCATGGGATTTCATACTTTACTGGATATCGAAAGATACAGCAAGCAAATACTTTGAGGACTGTCCCACAACAGAGTCTCTGATCTTTTTTGTGTAAATTTTGGGTGTGTGTGGGGGACATTTGCTTTTATATTACAAGCTATTATAATAATACATTTATTCACACTGGGGTGCACACTGAGACGTGTAGCTTACACGATGTGAGCTCGGACTGCCACAGACACTTGTGTTCTACCTCTAACTTTTCTGTTTGTGTGTTGCAGCATTTCTGCGCGTGTTGAGATGAGCAGAAGAAGTGGTTCCTATCAAACAAACATACAAACCTGTTTTCCTACTTTTCACTTAAAACCTTACGATATGCATTAATCTGGGTGATAAACAAATACTGAAACCACTAGTTTAAGAAACTTACATACAGTAGTATCGTTGTTATTAGGCTATGTGAGGATCAATCCTCGCCTGTCGCCATACAACACAGTATCAACAGTCAGTATTAATATTTCAAGATCGATCCGCCCACCCGACGTCAGCTGGATTGGACTTGAACTGTGACTCATTTATTGTGACCACCATAAACTGTCGAATTTAAGAACTAGAGATATAAGAACAGCTTTCTAAAGGCACGTGTTCCAGGTTCTGAATCAGATATAACAGTTAGCTCTATATCTGATATATCAAACCATTTGTCAGGATGAACGAACAAGAAAACACATTCAGATGTCAAGGGTGCTTGAGATGTTGTCGTTTTTTACCTGTGCACTTTTCAAGAGAAATTGTAAACTTATGCTCTCTAGCTCTGCCTGTGGTAAGTACAGTACTACGTCCTTGTTTGTTTATCTTAAATCTAACTTTATGGCTTAATCGATTAACTTAATGATTAGAATTGTTCTATGAGCATTATTATTTTAACCAGTATTTAATTTTGTACAGTACAGTACATCAGTTTATCATCAATAAATGTGAATTGTGTCTTCTTGAGCCCTGTTTAGTTATGTCAGAGGTGTCCAGTCCATCAATCAGAGTTTAATTCCCTAATCCCTGAACCAGCTAGGCATGATGTTCAAGATTATTAGAAACTTCCTGATGGGAGACACGAAGCTTTCCATTTTCCAGTTCAAGCATGCTTCGCAAAATAATTCAGTGTTTCACACGCTGGTGACGCCTGCTGGTCAAAACCTTTTTATTTTATTATGTTTTCTGGTATGGGAATTTATGCTTCCTACTACCTGCAACCAATTACAAAATAGCAAATAAATGGAAAACTGCTTTCTATGAAAATCAGTTGTCATCACGATTGTTTCAAGCCAGCAAAAGCAGTGTAATAGTATCGTTTCGGTGGGGGAGAAAAACTTTAGCCTATATAAAACAATATTTTAAGCTTTAACTGAGCTAGCATCACAGAAATGGCACACTGCTAAAGCTTTATTATTCACTCACCATGTCACCCATGTCTCTGTTGTTCCCTCTCATAGTTTTTGTCCTATCTTTTCGACTATTTAATTATTTTTGTAAGCACTGTGTTCTGTGGGCACCTGGGAAAGGTAGAGCTTGATGGTGTGACTCTTGCCACAGCTGTGAGTTTAATATATCTATCTCCTCTTTAACTGATATGTGTAATGAAATTTTAAATATGTTTTTTTAAATATATGCGATTAATGAGAGTTCATTGTGTTTTCACCTACAGGTCATCAGTGTTATGGGTATTGGTATTGGTTATGGCTTGTCCGCAGCATGTGACACACTAATTTCTCAGGTAGAAATTAGTTTTCCTGTACATTCAACATATAAACAAATATGACCTTTTTATTATTATTTTTTTTTTTACATTGTTATGCTGTCTTTTGCAGGCTTTTGGAGCTGGTAACTTGCATCTAGTTGGTGTTATAACTCAGAAAGCGATTTTAATTCTGCTGCTCGCATGTTTGCCATGCTGTGCTTTTCTTATCAATACAGAGTCAATATTAGTGCTTGTAGGGCAAAGCCCAGAGGTTGCCAGGTGAGCACTATTCAAGATTGTAATTAGCAGATTGGCAGATACTGACCCTGAAATAAAACAAGAATCCATGCAATACCATCCTTCAATAATAGCTTTATGTAACATATTCATGTGCTCAACAGGAATTAATTATTAAAGAAGAAACAGGCTACAACAATAACTGTTTTTCTGTTTCAGAGTATCTCAGCTGTATGTGAACATTTTTTTGCCTGGTCTTCCGGTATGTACTTCCATTATCTAGAAAAGTGATCAGTTACACACACTCTTGTCACGTCTCAAATTTACTAAATGCTTAAAAGAAAGGCTCTCCTTTTTGGTCTAATGGTTGTTATTTCATAGATTTTATGACTAAAATATGATTTTTCATAAACAGGTACATCTTTTTAAGGTATTTAGGGCTCTCAGTGTAGAAAAATAACACTGTTATTTTTGTCTCAGGCTGCTTTTGTGTTCATTATTGAAGCAAAATATCTTCAGAATCAGGTATGAGGAAAACAATAAAATGTAATGCTCTGTGCAAGCATGAATGTGAAAGTTAATGAAATCTCTCATTACAGGGAATTGTTTGGCCCCTGGTCATTACCGGAGTAGTGGCAAATCTCCTAAATGCTTTAATCAACTATATCTTCCTCTTTGTCCTGGACATGGGTGTTCCGTGAGTTTCCATAATATTTGCTGTTAAACTACGCCACAGAAAGTAACTAGAGAACTTACCAACCATGTGTAATCCATCTGCAGTGGATCAGCAGCTGCTAATACAATCTCACAGTACAGTTTGGCGATCATATTGTTTATCTACATCCGATGCAAGGGTCTTCATAAGGATACTTGGCCTGGTAAGTTGGAGAGAAATCTGTTATTATATGTCCTCTCTCCATGTGTTTGTATGCAACAGTCACTGCAAGCTGATCCAGTTGACAGATACATTAAAGCATTTCTTTATTACTGTATAGGTTGGTCGATGGATTGTTTGCAGGAGTGGGACTCATTCATCCATCTGGCCATTCCAAGTATGCTCATGATGTGTGCAGAGTGGTGGACTTATGAGATTGGAGGACTGCTGTCAGGTTAGAGTGCACACTTGTCAAACTGTTATATAACATTTTTAGAGCATTTCTAGAATATGTCTAGTCATTTGTTTGGTATTATTAGAGTTGATATTGGAGTTGAATAGATCACAACTCACAGGATGTTGAATTGGAATGAGAGAAAGAAGTTACATTATTTCATTAGCTCGCAAAACATAAATACATTATTAGTTTTGAGCAATTCTGACTTTAATATGTTTTTATTGCATTTTTTTATGACTTTGGGGAAAATTTCTGGAAAATGAAGTGTTCTTATATAAAGTATATGATAAACCTAACATAAAAATGACAAATAAAATAAGTTTAAAATATGTAAATGTACGTCAGCACCGATAGCCTTGTGGGCAGCGCATCGACATACAGCGCCGTTGCGCTGCGGGCGTTCACTTCCTGTTAGTTCTGATCTGTCCTTTCGCAATAAAAGGCAAAAATGCCAATAATAAGTCTTTAAAAATATATGAAAATGTATTTTCTTTCATTATTAGTATTTTAAAATGTTTCTGATTGCTTATGTCTATGATAACATAAAATTAGTGCTGTCAAACGATTAATCGCATCCAAAATAAAAGTTTTTGTTTACATAATGTGTGTGTACCGTGTATATTTATTATGTATATATAAATACACACATACAATATATATTTTGAAAATATTTGTTTATACATTTATATATTCATATTCATAAATTTTATATTATATAAAAATATATTTAATATATAAACATATTTTTCTTAAATATATACATGCATGTGTTTATATATATATATATATATATATAATATACACAGTATACACATATATTATGTAAATAAAAACTTTAATTTATGATGCGATTATTCGTTTGACAGCAACTACATAAAATTTATATAACAAAATGTATTTTTAAAACGACTCTTACAGCAAACAAATTTATGTATGAATATGATTTAAATTGTTCAAAAAAGGAATCACTCCAAGGTACTTGAAATTATGGGTGATGGAGGCTTGTTAACTACAATGCGTTGGTGTACTTGTGTGTTATTTTTAATGTAAAGCCATGTGAATACAGGCTTTTTACATTTTTACTGTAATTTAAATTTAATTCTACTTTTTGAAATTCAAACTTTAATTGCAATTATGCAAACCCTTTTAATTTGGATTTGGCTCAAAATGAACCCTGTTCTTGACCTTTTTTAATTGTATTTTTTTATGGCAGGTCTGATAAGTGAGGTGGAGCTCGGAGCTCAGTCAGTTGTGTATGGACTGGCAAATATTGCATATATGGTATATATTTATTAGTGTGAAAGTGTTTTATTTCAAGGTTGCATGAACATTTAAAGTCAGTGGCTTGTGTTTAGTTCCCTATAGGTTTCAGTGTAGCTGGCAATGTGAGGGTGGGCAATGCCATGGGAGCAGGAGATGTTGCTCAAGCCAAGCTCTCTGCCAAACTCTCTATGATTTGTGCAGGTAATACTGAGAAAGAACAAAGATTTTAGATTCTGCTTACAGAAATCATTACTTTATGCCTGTATACTTTACTAGCTAGTACTGTAAATTATTTTATACCATGCTAATATTCTTATGGAAATGTGGAAAATATTTGATTGTATTTTATTTTCAGTATCTGTTGCAGTGGTTTTGGCAACTGTCTTTGGTTCTTCAAGGAATGTAATTGCTTATATCTTCACAAATGACAAGTGAGTGTTCTTCCTTAGTTAAAAACATTTGCTTCTTAACTGTTTTTCCTAATTATCTCTGTACGTTTCTCCTAATATCACTAGTACATAAAGCTCTTTCTGATTCTGATAGTACTTATGTGGCAACTACAGAATGAACTTTGCTCATGTACGTATTTGTATTTAAGGCATTTCCAAAATCTTTGTTAAGGTAAGGTTTTAGATTAACATTAGTACAGATGCAAACAAAAAGTTAGTCATGTACAGTATACACTTTTTTAATTCATAATAATATATTTTGCATCTATAATTAACCTAAAAATAACCTGCTTTGAAAAAAAAAAAATAATAATTTAAAGCCACAAAATTCAAAGCCTCAGAGTCATAAAATATGTCAAACTGACACTTTTGAAAACAGCATTTTGAGAAAAACAAGACTAATATTGGGGTAAATGTTTTCTTCCTCTCACAGAGACATCACAATGAGGGTTGCCACGGTAATGGTTTTATTCGCTCCTTTCCATCTTCTTGACGCCACAGCGGTAAGTCATTAGCAGAGTTGTGTTAGAGCACTCACAGCCCTCATTAGTGTTAATAGCAATACTGACAACACCAACACAGTGATCAGAAAAGTTGAGTTCAAACCTTAATTATATTGGATGTTATCCCTTATAATCTGAAACTTATGGAAGCCCGTTTCCGCCACTAAATCAAAAATAAAACAAGGTAATTGCGACTTTTTAACTCACAATTCTGACTTTTTTTTCTCAGAATTGTGTGATATAAACTCGGAGTTGCGAGTTATAAAGTCAAAATTGCACATTATAAAGTCAGAATTGCTAGATATAAACTTTTTTCTCACAATTGCTAGTTTATATCTCGCAATTCTGACTTTAAAACTCGCAACTGTGAGAAAAAAAAGTCAGAATTGCGAGATATGAACTCGCAATTGTAAGAAAAAAGTCAGAATTGCAAGATAGAAACTTGCAATTGCGAGAAAAAACTCAGAATTGCAACTTTATATCTCGCAATTCTGATTTGACTTCTCAGAATTGTGAGTTATAAAGTCAAGTTGCAAGATATGAGCTTGCAAGTTTGAGGAAAAAAGGACAGAATTGTGAGATTAAAAACTCACAATTACCTTTTTTTAGTTTTTTATTCAGTGGCGGAAACGGGCTTCCATAGAAACACTGCATAGGGTCATCTGTGGAGAAAATATGAATTATTTCTTCTTCCTTCAAACCAACCAGGCAGCAAGTGGCAATATAGTGAAAGGTCTGGGCAAGCAGAAGATTGGGGCAGTCTGCAACCTTGTTGGATATTATGCTGTTGGCTTTCCTATTGGAATATCCCTGATGTTTGCTGCAAAATGGGGAATTCTTGGTGAGGCATATATATAATGTAATAAATGAAAATAAATATATATTTTCTATCAGTTACATATTGTATTATCAGTTAAATATTGTAATTTTTTTACTGTTAAATACAATGTATCTTTATTAGTAGTATGCTTATATAATATAGGTAATGAATGAATTCAGAATTTCTTTTTATCTTAATATTACTAAATTATGTGTATATAATAAAAATAATACACAAACAATGTAATATGTAATAATATGTATTTAATATTTATAATTAATGTTAAATATACATTAGAAATACAATTTAAAACGTTTATATGACTTCATATTAGGGGTGCACGATAAATATCGGCCGATAATTAATGCACATCTCGTCAGTAAAGCCGGTTATCTAATCAGCAGTAAATTCCATCAGGTGCGTGATTTCACATAGAGCAGCGGTTACTACACAGAGCTGTTTTTAATTGACAAGCTGCACAAATCCATGCCGATAATGAATGTGGATTTACGCAGCTTGTCAGTTAACAACAGCTCTGTGTAGTAACAGCTGCGCATTAATTATCGGCCGATATTTATCGTGCACCCCTGCTTCATATATTTATTAATTACATGTAAAAGAGAAACAACTAAAAACTGTACATTATATTATATTTGAAAATACAAATACACATCACAAATAGGATTTGATATATTTTATTATTAACATGTAATTTTTTTGTTTCACTCTGTCCTGCATTCTATGTAATCCATTCTTCTAATCTTCTCGGTCTGTGGACTGGTCTGTTAATTTCTGTCTTCCTTCAGTCAGTGTTCCTCATTGCCCTTCTTTTCAAACTTAACTGGAAGAAAGCCTCTGAAGAGGTGAGGAATATAGGATATCCTTCCATTAAAAGTTGATTTAGTCCTTTTACAGTGCACTTAAGTGAAACTTTTCACTTCCCAGGCACAGATCAGGGCTGGTGTACTGACGAGAGGGGCGGATGATGGTAATGTTTGTTTTGACATTAACAGCTCAAGAAGTCTGTCTCAAGAAGTCTGTCTCTAATTTTATTTAATGAGGCATGCTAATAAGGGTCATTTTCTTGACAGGTGCGCAAGAGGACGGCGGATATACTGAGGGCTGTGATGCGAATAATGCCACAGATATGGATGGGCTAGTAAATGAGGAGACTGAAGAGCTAGTTGCTACAGTGAGGGTGCAGCTGCCATTGAGTGTGTTAGTGCTGCGCCGCGGTCTGGCTCTGGCAACTATGCTAATGCTCCTAGCTGCTGGACTCTCTGTTAAGTTCTTTCTAAAGAGATGATGTTATAACAGCTGAAGGACTGGTACTGGGGAAATGTTAGAGTGTCTTAAAGCAGACAGAGAGTCCAGCCAGTGCATGTCAGGGTGCTACACAAAAGCAGCCAGTGCAGCATGTCCATTATGTCCACTTTGTACTGTATCTGCAAGACAAGTGAGGCCTGTCAGGCACAAAGCGTGGCAGCTTTCTGGGATTTCAGTCACTGTCCAGGCATTAAATATCTAGGCACTGTTTTGTTTACATGACATTAGCTGCGTCACTTTGTACTTATTTTGTATTTGTTTATTTATTAATATGTTGTTTACTCAAACAAGAACAACCTGTACAATCCCAAGTCCTGCAATAAATCCAGCATATAAGGCTATACTCTCATTCCCACATGCTCTCACGTCTTTATCATCTCATGAATTTATATTAAAAAAAGCAAATGTTTTGCCGCAAACAGAAATGACAAACATGAATATCAGGAACCTTTTTAAATGAATGCTATTTCATGGACTGACAGTTGAAATGCACAAAAATTTTCTTTTTGAAATTAAAATTCAGTATCCTGATTTATGAAATAATGCAGTTTTGTTATAAATTATTTATCAGTGCACATCATTTTTTATGAATATAATTCATGTGTACTCATAAAATTAATTTAAACATACAACCGGTCATTAAGATCTCAGCAATTAACAAACAATAATGATTCAGCCAATTCCCAGTGGAATTTCAGTTCAAAAACGTTTCACTCAGACATATGTTGCAACATGGAAGACAACTTTTGTTTTATGTCGACTGAGACCATGCCACATTGCAAATATGACTTTCACATAGATGTCATTGGATTTCACGCTGGACCAAGATGCAAGGATCTGGCGATGTGCATTTTATATAAAAATTTCTGAATTGTCCTTAAATTACCTGGCTCTGAATATAGCTGATAAAGACAGATAACCCCAGACACTCTCTATGTAATGGGATAGCGATTTATTGACCCAGGAATTTCATTTGTGATAAACTGCTCTAAGTCAGCTATGTGCAATCTTTTGCAGCTGTTTGAAAGTATGAATTAAATCTAATTAAAGGTCATCTTTTTACAATAAAAAACACCTAACTGCTCAGCACAGGGCATGTGTGTTTTTATATGTCTTGTTCAATTTAAATTATGTCACAGACTTTATTGGTTCAAATGAAACAACCCCTCTAATATTACTCTTTGCTCCCTGCAGCTGAATTAGCCTTCCACATGTGACACTTATTTGAAAACAGTCCAGAGTCACAATCACATCAGACTGTTTAACCAGGAAAATTCCTATGATTAGTTAATCTTAATGGCCTATAGGTGGCTCAAACATTTACATACAGTATAACAAGTTAGCAACAAACAAGCAGAGCTGTTGAGAGGCATATCAGCATGTGAATATATATTAGTAGGCTTAGGATGGAGCCTTAGTATTTCGGATGGACAAAATATGATTGGAAAAAAAAGATCAAAATATGAAGTTGAATTTTTTTTTAACACTGTGTTTTTAGAATGCTACTGTATGTTAAAACATGCACATCTATTGCACTTTTAATCTATTCACACTTTTAAACACAAAAACGTGTTCTGTTTGAACAGCCCCTTAATATAGTCAGGCGAGATTCCTTAGGAAGGTTCCACATGCAACTGACAACTTTTGCTTCGAGTTTCCATCATTCCACCATGTTTAATAATACAGATTACTCAATATAAGACAGCGGCTTTATAGAACATCTTCTTTTTGGCAGCATTTCTCCAGCCGCCTTACTAGAAATGTCAAGTGAAGAGATTATATGACTGTGTCACTGGGGAACAGACCTTTTCCTGCTAAGCTGCTCGATTTTCTTACTACTTGGCCTAATGCTGTGGATAAAGCAAATGCACGCAGAATAAAAATATAATCATCTGTCTAGGTCACAATATACAGCCTCAGACCAATGTGAAAATTCTTCTACTTTTCTAATTCAATACAATTTCTTCATTACCTCTCATGGTCACGGCATAGAGATATTCACAGTGAATCTATCTGAGGTCCAGGTTTCAAATGATACTCACTGACTAGATGAAAGTGGCTGTGGTAAAGTTTGAGTCCAAAGTAAAATTTGCACCAGCACTGTAAGAGACCTCAGGTAAAGGCACAGTGAGATGGATGGCTATTCCTACAGCTAGGATGAGAAGAGCAGCGAGGGTGGTCAGACCCCTCCTGAGGATCAGCTGAGCGGTAGAGAGCAGAACTGTGGGCGTTTCCTCCACTTGAGTCATGTTTGGCCCATCGTGCACCACAGTATGGATGAGCCCCTCATCCTGGTCCTGAGAGCTCACAACCACGTATCCATTCCCATTCTGAAACTGTAAGCGTTTTTTGTCAACGCAATGTAAATGAGGTACAATTATGTTTGAACAACATGAGAATGAGCAAATACCAATTTTAAATTTTTGGTGAATCATCCCTTTAAAAGTGTATTTATGAATGTACAAATCAGCAGAGACCGTTGAATGCTTTCATTTTTTTAGTTAACGCATTAAACTTCTAGTTCTTGTTGATTATTTAAAATAAAAACTACAAAGACAGAAAAAATACCTCTGCATTGAGCACCACCTGGTAGAAGCTGTTGCGATGGTTCGGGTTCACTGCTCCATTTGCTGCTCCATTTGCACTCTTTCCTGTACGCTCAATTGCCTTTAAAAAAAAGAAGCTCTTTTAGTCATCAACTCAGCACATGATCATGAGGAGTATAATTAGAAGAAAGGTGCTGTTTTAATAGACCTGATATCCCTACCTCTTCTGTCAATTTCTTCCAGTTTAATTTAAAAATAGCCACAGTGAAAAAAATTGCTAGCAAAAATACTGCAATAAAGAGGCCCAGCCAAAAGCCTGAAAGAGCAGACAATAAATAATTGTAGATATTAAAAGGTTCACTGTAATCGAACCCAAGTAATTGTGACAAGAGTCAATATGACACATTTAGACGAACCAGCAACTTGTAATTTAGCTGTGAACATCAGAACAATGCTCGATGGGAGTCCAATGCAGTAGTAGCCAAAGAGGTTTGCAATAGCGGCTATCTTCTGCTGCCCTGTGCCAAGAAGAATGCCCATGCCAACACACTGAAAGAAAAAAAAACTGTAGTACAAGAAAACTAAAAATGAACAAAAACATGAAAACAATTTTATTGAAAATATAACTTAAATACACAAAATAACTCAAATAAAATATTATTTATACATTTTTAAACATTAAATATAAAATAATTTAAAATATAAAATCTATTTTAAAATTTAAAAACTATGATAGTGTATCAATGATACTAAAATAACACTGCAAAAGAGGCATCATAAGTTTCTGAAGACTGGCTCTTTTAACTAAAAGGCAGTACTTTCATTTCTACACTCCTATATTTCTGCATTACAGATTCTCCCATTCATTTCAATACAGGTGGTGCATTCTCCTCCCTTTATATACTGTCACTGGTAAAAATGTTAAATAAAAATGAGAAAAAAAAAATGATTAGAACTCACCAGTATTCCATTAAAGAACTGAAGAGGGCAGTAGATGTTCATTAGGTGAGACACAAGCTCCGCTATAGCCCTAAATATGACAAACATCACAAAATGGAAAATTAAAACGCAGCTGTTGTTGACATTGTTCCTGTTAAATCTTAATTTGAAGACTGGAGTTTTTACAGATTTGTTAAAGTGTACATATGCCAACAATTATTTTGTTTTTTGTTTTTTGGTGCTTGAAATAATGAGATAAGTGGCTTACTCATCGGAAGTGAATATGTAGCCAATGACTGTTTTTGTCGAGCCCAGAACAAAACCTTGAAAGATTGCTATAACAGCTAGGAACAAAATGAACGTGTTTACATGACATCAATCGGTGCTGCATATGACTAAGTGTTATGACAGGCTTGCGAATGATTGATATCCAATGTTCTTACCTGCACTGATGAGAGACACCTTGCTGGTGAGGATGGCAGCAGCTGTTTCCCCAGCACCAAGTGCGTTTCCCACACGAACACATGCTGCACCTTGCATTCCTAATGGGATCTGGCATATAAGAAAGGAGGTGAACAAAAACAGCACCATTAGGAAAAGGCACATTTTTTATGATAATATGAATATTTTCAGATCATCCAAACACACCATGTAGTTGATGTACGCCAGCATGATAACCACGTGTTGAGCAGCCAGGTCCACCTCACTCAGCATTCCTGATTGGAAGAGGAAGTTATTCATAAAGGAATGATTCAATGAAAAAACAATAGTAAAAGCAAACTGGTTAAGTATACAAACATAAACATATTTATTTTCTGTTTTGTGAATATGCCACTGTTATTTCACCACTATTGATATACTATAATAGTTCTCATCAATATTTTACATTTGTTTTTATTTTATTTTTTTTATGGTTTTAGTTCACTATTATAACCATGGAATGTACCTGCCAAGAAGCCTCCAACTTCATAGATCCACCATTCAAAACAGGTCATCAGTGTGCTGGGAATGGCCAGCTTCATGTAGGACCCCCATTCCTGCAAGGCTTCTGAAGACCACCCTTTCAGAGGAAAAGGAAAGCAGTAAGAAATTAGCCAAAGAGCAACTACAGTATTTTCCCCCAAGCTCTATGACAATAAATTCTATGTCTGAGTGTGTTTTGAACCTTCACGACCCAACCAACCTTCACACAGGGACCTGCATTCAGAAGTAAATAAGCAAATGTAGTGACGGTATACTAACCTTTCAGGTATACGAAAGGTTATGTTTTTAAAATTGTGTAGGTTGTCCAATAACAAGCTCAACAAGCTGAATAGACAAACATGCTCTTCAGAAACGTTCCTATAAGCGATTCATTTAGTGCAAAGCATTAGTCTGATTCAATTTATTGTCTTGGAAATCTTATTTGATTTAGTTAACAGGCTTGTCTTTTCTCTGTCATATGCAGAAGAATATATATGCAAGAATTACTCCAGTGAATCGACTCCCAGTAGACAGCCGTAAAAGTCTAATTCAATTTAGTGAATCGAATCACTCCAAACGATGTCAAATGTTTAAATCCGAATTATTGTAGGAAAATGGTTCGCCCTAAACAGCATTCAAAGCGTTATTTTGTTTCAGAAAAAGACTAAAGTAACAAAAAGTAGCTTAGGTAGTTTAAAAAATAGGCAATCAAGTAGCTTTGCAAACTACAGTTTCAAAGTAACATCCTCAAAACTCACCTCCCCAAGTTTTCTCATGGAGTCTCTGCCAGCGGATGAAACAAAACAGGGCAAAACAATTAAAAACCTGAGCAAAGGTGTTTGCAGCGGCAGACCCACTAAAAATGAACAGAAAAATATGAAAATACTGAAAACCAAAGTCAAGTCAAGTCAATTTTTATTTATAGAGCACAACTTTAACACCACCATCGTTGATCCAAAGTGCTTTACAATAAAAGGTTACTTAAGAAGCAACGGAGATCAAAAATTAAATGGGGAAATAAATAAAATATTAAATAAAAAATATAATAAAAAAGTATATAAACACAAAACATACATCAAAAGTACCATACACAGCATCACTCAAATGCAAGGGTGTAAAATTGAGTCTTTAAGTTTGATTTAAAAACACAGAGTGATGGAGAGGCCCTGATAGTAAAGGGTAAACTGTTCCAGAGTTTAGGGGCAGCAACAGTGAAAGCTCTGTCACCTTTGGATTTACAGCGAGAATGAGGGACAGATAAAAGAAGCTGGTTACAAGATCTTAATGACCTAGAGATTGTATATGGCTGGATATGATCACAGATATAATCCGGGGCTGACTGTTGCAATGCCTTGTATACAAAAAGAAGGATCTTAAAATCAATTCTGAATTTGATGGGGAGCCAGTGCAATGAAGCAAAAACAGGAGTAATATGCTCCCTCTTTTTTGTTCCTGTCAACAATCTAGCTGCCGCATTTTGTACCATCTGAAGCCGAGATAGAGAGAGTTACAATAGTCCAGCCTGTAAGAGATTAGTGCATGGATGACAATTTCAAGATCTTTTCGAGTGAGAAAATGTTTGACTTTTGCAACAGATCTGAGGTGGAAGAAGCTTTTCTTTACAACCGTGTTTACATGCTTGTCAAATTGTAGTAATGGATCGAAATGGACCCCTAGATTTTTTTACATGGTATTGTAAGTTATCACTAAGGGAACCTAACCTACTTGTAAGAGTAGTATTGAGTGCAGCGGGGCATTGTAGAAGCAACTCAGTTTTGTCAGTGTTTAATTGCAAAAAATTATTAGCCATCCAAGTTCTCACTTCGTCAAAACATGAGAAAAGAAATTGTAAAGAAAAGTCATTTTCAAGTTTGATTGGAAGGTAAAGTTGGAGGTCATCGGCATAGCAATGATAGTTAATATTATATTTCTGGAGAATGAAGCCTAGGAGAAGCATATAGAGCGAGAACAATAAAGGGCCAAGGATAGAACCCTGAGGAACACCATAAGGGATGAGCGCAGAAGGTGAGGTGAATGACCCGATATTTACTGAAAAAGTCCTACGTTCTAAATAAGAGGTTAACCACTGTAATGCCATGCCTTGAACCCCTACTACACATTTGAGTCGATTCAAGAGGATTTCATGGTCAATAGTGTCGAAAGCTGCACTCAAATCTAACAGTATCAGAATGGCAGATGACCCTGAATCGATGGACAACAAAAGATCATTCATAACTTTAAGCAAGGCCGACGCTGTACTGTGAAGTACTACAAAACCAGATTGGAACTTATCCAGAATGTTAAAAGCATCCAGGTAAGAAGTAAACTGTGAAAGCACTGCTTTCTCTAAAACCTCAGACATAAATGGGAGTTTAGAAATTGGCCGGTAGTTACTTAGAACAGATGGATCAAGGTGAGATCTTTTTAACAGGGGCTGTACAGAAGCATGTTTAAAAGACTCTGGGAAAACCCCACTAGTCAAAGAACTGTTTATAATAGTTAAAAAGGAACACACATAGTGTGAAAAGACACATAAATAATATGTTAAACATTTATACTCACTAGACCCCAAAATCCCACCAGTACAGCAGAAAGTAGTTCACTATCACATTGGCAACATTGGTAACTGCAGATGCGTACATCTGAGGCATGATCACTCCCTACAGAGGGTTCATGAGCATGACAACATCAACATACAAGAACTGATTGCAGTTATTAAGTTGTTCATTTCCTTAAAATCATTTTATGTACCTGGTTCTGAAGATATGACAGTTGCAGCTGATACAGAAACATGGCCTGTAATATAGACATGGGACAGGATGAGGATGAACAGCAATGTATACAAAGAATTATTTGATTTGAGTTCATCTGGGCTGGAAATGCAATCCATAATCATCCATTAGTGGACCTTACCGGAATTGCTGGCAAATATGCAACCACATACAGCTGTGCAATCCTGGGAGAGAGAAAGTGTCAGTCAGTCATTCTTCATAGTGTACCCTAATGCATGTTCAGTTTAAGCATTCAACAGTCAATATCAATTCAAATATGTTCAGAAAGAGTGTGCCGGTCACCTGGCCACCTCGGGTTCCTGCCCCAGATAGAGAAGGAGAGGCTGGGTGTTTACAAGCAAAGCCCAGCAGGGCAAACTGAAGAGGGTCAGAATTAGGATGCCTCTCTGCAGGATGACGCCTACACGGAGAAGGTTCTTACTCCCGAATGTCTGAGGGCAAGACGAAAGATTGTCGTAAGCTATTAGTTATATTAGCATACACTATCAGAAAGCAAGGTACAAAACCGTCACTGGTACAGTACCTTTTCAAAGGTACTAACATGTACTCTTTGGGTTTGTAAGTAAATAAACACTTATATGTAATTTAAAGTACTAATATGTGCTTTTAAGATACTATTATATACCGTCATAGCTTTTTTTTTTTTTTTTTTTTTACCTATGCTTCAGTGAAATCTTTAAACCGTATGTTAATGGTTTAGGGTAATCAACCTAAAAATGTCTTAAGGCTATAAATATTATGACAGAATCTTGTTTTTACCAATTACTTTTACTGATCTATAATCGAAATAAC
Organism: Cyprinus carpio; assembly: GCF_018340385.1. Classification (NCBI taxonomy): domain Eukaryota; kingdom Metazoa; phylum Chordata; class Actinopteri; order Cypriniformes; family Cyprinidae; genus Cyprinus; species Cyprinus carpio. The sequence continues at coordinate 18,414,509 of NC_056611.1, forward strand.
ACATAAAACCTGTTGCTATTTATGTAGATTTCTTTGCATATCATTATACAGCATTTAATCTACTGTATATGGAATGCAAGGCGTCATATAATATGCTTGAATATAACAAATGAGAATCATTTGCATTCTAATGCCTTTGAAGTATTTTAACATAAGACATCATGTTATTTATAGACATTATAAGGCTAGACGCCATATTGAAATCACACGTTTAAACTAACAGCAAGCATTAAATAAAACTGATAGACAACAGTTTATGGAGTTTTTGTCCACTGAAAGATTTTCTCGGAAAGACATTTTGTCAGCTGAACAATCGGTATGTTGTTAAACAACAGTCCAAGCCATTAAACGCACTGTAGGCCTACTTAAGTCCATTACAGCCTCATTTTCATTACTGTCAAAAGCTGTTGCGTGATTCATGGTAGTCCTTTCATTATTTAATTCTCTTTTTTTCATTTCAGGCTTTTGGTTTATTATTTTATTAAGCAGTTGGAGTGATATTTGTGTATAAAACACACCTGTGATACCAAAGTGTCGCATGCCAAAGCAAGTCCCAACCCCGTTGCTGCAGCTGTTACATTTATTGTCTGGAAAATAAATCGAACACATTTTGCTTGATGCTCTATAACTAGATTACACATCTTAATAATGTGGCCCATAACACATATTGGCCGGCAGAAGTTTTGATTCGAACAGACTTACAGCTGAGGCCATGGCATAACCCGCTAGCACAGTGTTCCCCAGGCGGCCACAAAACATCGTCACCACAAAGAAAAGGAGGAAATTCAGGAACCGGCACACAAGCTAAGAATACAAACAAAGAAATATTTAGCACAAAATGAAGAAGAAAGTTCTGGACACACATGGATTATGGCTGTGAAAGTACACAGTCACATGGATGAAAAATAAAGCGCCTCTGTGAAGATTCTTGATAGAATTTTATTTGCAAACCAATTTCTTTAACTGATCTTTTGGAAATATCCATGACATTAATTTTATTCATGACAGGCATTTTTTTTTTTGTTACAGTATTTGTTCTTTGCAAGAGATATCATACATTATTGGATGCATTTAACAATCAAATCATCCAGGATTAATTTATATTCAGATGGACATGCATGAAGACATAAAACAAATTGTACCCAAAACAGATCATGGTCTATTCAGTAATGGATAACTTTTGTATAAGCGGCTGAATTTCTCTGTCAGCTCTCTATTATTCATACAAAATAAGCATAGCACATCATCATGATGTGTATGTGACAGACTCCTCACCAGGGGTCCAGTCATTCGCAGGATGTGGTATAGCTCTTCTCTAAACACCAGAGGGATGCAACTCCTCATGAAACCACAGCAAAACAGCTTGGCACTGGGCTCCATTGACACAGCATCAGTTCTGGGACTCGAGGCGTCCATGATCTTCTCAGTAGTGGTCCTCGAAGACACTGTAAGAGGCCTGGCTTTGCTTCATAGACTGTATGGGACCCTTCTAACACTGTTCTTTCTTCAGGTCTGCATTCAGCACCTTTAAAGGCTTACTGATTAACTGAGGTGAAGACATAGAGAAACTTTGATTTAATCCACAGGATGGGGGGAGGATGTTCGCAATCCTGGCAAAGAGTTGCATTGTGTGACGATAGATTTTTTCAAAAGAAGAATCAGTTATTTTTAAAATCTTATTACATGTTGATTAACAACTGTATTTACAACACATAAATGCAATAAGAATAATGATTATATGTAATATAGCCAGTATTGAGTTGAATATTTATAGTTTAGTGTATTTAACAGCAGAAGACTTCCAGCTCTAACTATGTAACCCATGCCCGAGTTACAGTTGCCTCTAGTCCCACCACAACAACCAAGTCACTACTTAAATTATTGACTTATTGTATCACAGCTTGGTGGATCGTTTACTAGTGGAGTGTTCCATGGAGTTCATATTAAACAGCAAAAAAAAAAAAAAAAAAATATTTAAAATATATATATTTTTTTAATGAAAATACTATATAGCTCCTCATGTAAAAAAAAAAAAAAAAATTACTATTAAAATTCTTATAAAAATATTTTTTTACAGAAGACATTTTTTAATTTTATTAAGCAATTGGATGCATTAAATTGGTTAAAAGTGACATTAAAGACATTTTACATTGTTACAAAAACATTTGAAATAAATGCTGATCTTTTGAAGTTCTTATTTCATAAAACAGTCCTGAAATAATGGCTTATACAAAAATATTAAGCGGTGCACACTGAGCAAAATGAAACATATTAAGCAATAATAAAGCTGCTTTCAACATTTATGATAAGAAATTATTCTTGTGCAGAAAATCAGCATATTATAATGATTTCTGAAGGATCATGTGACACTAAAGAGTAATCCTGCTGAGAATACAGCATTGCCAACTCAGGAATAAATTACATTTAAAAATATATTTAAAAAGAAAACATTTTAATATTTTAATAACAATATTGCTGTTTTTACTGTATTTTTGATTGCCTTGGTGAGCATAAGAGATGTCTTTCTTTAAAAACATTAAACAACAAAGTGTGTAAAAGCTTATATATACACTTTGCATAAAACTTATGCTACTAAATCATCTCGTTCTCAGGTTTTTATACTCCACATGGCCTTTGGTCTCTTCACTTTCAATGACCTTCAGATTACAATGACAAATATTTTTGCCTTATGCATGCCATTTACATGTTATCTTTCCTCTTTTCCACGTCCCCCTCCATTAACCCATATGAAATTATTCATCTAGCTGCTCTTTCAAGCTAGAGCCACAAATATGACTTTAACATTTAAAAGCCAAGATTTGTTTATCATTACAACAGGCTTTCGATTGTCGTTTGCTGGTAATGTCACTGTAATTGTAGATCTATTTTGGTTTGTTTCTTCATATAGTACATCTCACAGCCAAGAACATTTACAAACAAATCAGTGAATCATCAATCAGGTTCCAAGAATCAATTTCAAGTGTGACTAATACCTACACTAATGTACCATCATATACAGTAGATATGATTTCATAAAAATGATTACTTTTTTAGGGAGAAAGGCAAACATTAACACATTTCTCCCTTCCTCCTCAGTGACTCACACAAACCTTTGAACCAGTGTGATGTTCACAAAGCTGAAAGTTCTGGCAAGATTTCAAGAAAAAGAATAAGAAAAAATAGAGAAAACAGCTGCTCTGATTTCCTACAGCTGGACTCGTGAACTTTAATATTGCAAATGTGTGATGAGTAACAAATTATACTGTACATGTATGTTATTTTAGTCATTTTAATTAAAACTTTTCGATCATTTTCCAAATAAATATTGTGCATACACCAATATGTCTCCTTTTATTATTTTTGAATTTATGTTTAAAATATTAAGGATGTGTGCTAAGGATGAATGAATATCAGAACATCCGTTTTATCATTTTCACCTTTAATCAGTTTTTTTTTTTATCAAAACAAATCAAATCAGGAATGCCTGATTATATCAAACATGATTCAGAGACTGCTCATTATTGAAAACTCTAACAATTTCTAACTAAAAATCCTAACATAAAAGGCTTAATGCATCAGAGGACATGAGTAAAATAGGAAAAGGGTACAAATCCCTGATATTTTATAAGGATTGTGGCATTTTTCTTTCTCATTACTACAGAACATGGTCAGCAGATGGGACTGTTTCATTCAAGGTGACCGTAAAAATGACTTTCTGCCCCATGAATCCCTGGGGAAAAGGTGAAGATGTGATAGATTATGCTATCATTGTTGTTCTCAAACAATTTCAATCAAGCATAAGAGTCCAAAACATCAGTAGACTGCTGCTGCCAGCTGGGAATTTAAAAATTGCAAATGAAATATAAAATTTGAAAAAAACAAAACAAAACGAAAGTACATTTTCAAAAGTAAAAAAAAAAGTCTGTAGGTTTTCAAATAAAACATTTTAAAATATCACTTTCTTAATCAGTGTTTTGTCTTGTTTTCCAACAAAACAAAATATTCTTAAAACCAAATATATTTGCATTTCTGTTTGTATGTAATGCTTCAGAAATGATTAAATGTGTTTTGGAAACCATAACTTTCTAGAAAATGGCTAAACAGAAAATACCTGGGATATACTGTATGTACGAACAGCTACAGTTCTGGTTTTCAGATTGAGACTGAAGTTGAATGGATGAGAGATGAAGGCGTAGTAAAGTTTGAGTCCAAAGTAGTATTTGCTCTGACAGATACCTCAGGTAAAGGTACAGTGAGATGGACAGTTATTCCTACAGCTAGGATGAGAAGAGCAGCGAGGGTGGTCAGACCCCTCCTGAGGATCAGCTGAGCGGTAGAGAGCAGAACTGAGGGCTTTTCCTCCACGTCTGGCTCCTCGTTCTGATCATTCGAGTTCACGCTCATGTACTCATCCCCATTCTGAGAGCAGACAAGACATCAAGCTCAAGTTTCCAGAGATGTTTTGTGTTAAGATACAGTAAAAGTCATCAGACATACCTCTATGTGCCTCGCTGTGAGACTATCCAGAGTTGACATTGCTGGGGTTTTACGCTTTCCAGCTCTTTCCACTGCCTGAAATGTTATGAATGTACCATATCAAACCATATAATTGATGAGAACATGAAAGGAAATAACTGTAATTTCAAGACAGCAAAAAAAAAAAATTTTTTTTTTTAATCATCTTTACTCAACAATCAATACACACAATGCATCACTCTTTGCAGTGTAAAGCTGAATAAAAAGTCAAAATTCACAATGTTAATAAACTCATAATATTAATACATAAAATTATCAGATTTTTATAACAATAATAATAATTTAATTTATAATACTAATAATAATTTATATAATTTTTTTTTTTAAATAATGTAAGCAGTGTATTTATTATTTAATATTATTTAATATTAGGTTTAATAAAAGTTTTTTTTTTCTTTATTTTCTGTTGACATCATATGGGCAGTACAAGCTACTGGATAATGTTATCAAACAGCTTAAAAAAAAAAAAAAAAAAAAAAAAAATATATATATATATATATATATATATATATATATATATATATATATATATATATATATATATATATGGTATGTAAAAGCCACTTTTGATAATCTTATCTAATCCTGATGGACATAATCAAGTCTCATCCTATTTTTTTCCTCACTTAATATCTGTTTCACTTAATATCTGTTTTCAACATATTATGAAGTAAAATAGACTGTGAATTGTAATTCAAAAATAGGAAGCACACCTGAAATACTGAAATATACCTCTTTGGTCACTCGCTCCCAGTTGAGCTTAAAAATGACTGCAATGAAAAAACTGGACTGCACACATGTACAAATGAGAAGTCCCAGCCAAAAGCCTGTGGACGAAAGAGAGGACATTGCTTTAGGACAGCTGTTATCTCATTACAGAGATGTTTTAATGAATGCTGTTCTGGGTGCTTGAGATGCATTAATGCAATTCTGCAGGGACCTGTACTGCGTCCACTGATGTTCTCTACGTGCTTCAACCCAATGAAATTATGATTTAGAAACCAGATGCTAACATGGTGACCACAGAAGATAACAAGGTCACAGAATATCAACGAGTACAATGAGTGACAATTTATGTGAATTGTTAATAAGATCACAGCATGAAAAAATGAAAGAAGACAAACCAACAACGTCTAATTTCGCAGCAAACATGAGCGAGGTGCCCGTTGGAAGTCCAATACAGTAATACCCAAAGAAATTAATGACAGCTGCAATCTTCTGCTGCCCTGAACCCAACAGAATACCCATGCTGACACACGAGGACAGAACAAAAGAATACGTTAAGACATTTACATTTTTGCATTTTCAGAACATTTATCTGACTGTGCATTCAAACTATACATTTGATCAGTTGGTGCATTCCAGTTGAGCTAAACAAACACTTAAATAATTACACTGCAAAAAACATTTACTTAAGCAGCAAAACATGTATATTTTTTACCCCATTGGCAACTATATTGCTGTTACAATTATGCATCAAAAACAGAAAAACAATTCACCAGTAGGGTGAGAAAATAAACTTCATTCAAGATCCATTCTTCTTTACTCATTATATATGTTTTATTTAATGTATATATTTATTGTGAAAAAAAATGGTGTAGAATTTCCTTTCAATTAATTTTAGCTATCAAATTTTACAAATGCATAAAAATTGCAAAAAGTAACAAACATTAAACCTTTAGGTAGAAAGACTGAAATAGTATTTTTTAATCTTGTATTATTTATAACTTTTTTAAATCATGATATAGCCTACACTTTTTTAACTTTTTCAAACAGTACTGATTTACTTTACTAACATTAAGAAAAACAAACAAACAGTGCATTTGGAAAACACAGCCATCTAAAACCATGCATAAAAATAAATCACTTTTCAATTCTTCTGAAAAAAACAAAATAATAATAATAGTAATGTAAAGTACTCACAACAAGACCATCAAATAACTGAACCACACAATAGACGTTCAAGAGTTTGGAGACGAGCGCCACAATATGCCTACAAAATAAGACTAAATCACCAGTACAGTACTGTTTAAAGAACATCATTACTGCAAATCTGATTTGCAAAACAAATACCTACCCATCTGATGTAAATAAGAAACCAATCACAGTTTTTGTTGATGCAAGCACAAGACCTTGCAAAACAGCCACGGCAGCTGCATCCAAAAGATAAAGGAAAAGCAAAAGGAGGTGTCAGACATAAGCAGACAATGAAAGATGAATGTGTCTCAAAGGAATATGACTGTTTGTAAACCTGCGCAGGTGAGGGACACCTTGCTGGTGCGGATCGCTCCGGCCGTATCTCCTGCTCCGAGTGCATTACCCACACGTACACACGCTGCACCTTGAATCCCTAATGGAAACTGGCATCCCAGGAAAATACATTACTGTTTAAAGTTGAGGTCATTTAGAGACATCTCTTATGCTCACCAAGGACACCTATTTTATCAAAAATACATTAAAATATTTTAATCACTTTTCTATGTTAATATATTTTTCTTCCTGGTTGATAAAGCCTAATTTTCAACAGCCATTATTCCAGTCTTCAGTGTCACATGATCCTTCAGAAATCATTCTGATATGCAGACTGATCTGATTTTCAAGAAATATGTTATTAGCAATGGAAACAGTTATGCAGTTATTATTCTTTGATATTTAGAAAGTTCAAAAGAACAGCATTTATTTAAACAGAAATATTTTGCAACATTAAAAATGTCTATACTGTCACTTTTGATCCATTTAATGCATCCGTGCTAAATATAAGCATCAATTAATTAAAAACAAATCTTGCTGACCTCAAAGTATATGTGTAAACCTACTTGTTCATAATTTATGAGTTCTCTAATAAATTTCATATACTTTGTTTGTCTGACAATGTATCAAGTAAATCATTGTTTGACAAGGGACAAAGTAGGAAAATGGAAGCATCTGTTCATTTTCCTTTGGGAAATCTATAATTGGGTAAATACTAGGGCTTAAATTACCATGTAGCCTATAACAGCCAGCATATTGACTGCATGTTGAGCTGCCAGATCCAACTCTCCTAGCATGCCTGTAAGAGACAGACATAAGGGAATGCATCTGACAGCATTATAATGTTATATTAAAGTGGTTTCTCTCTGTGTTAAAGCATTTACACAAGCATTTTCTATTTTCGTAAAGCAATCATGCATGAAAAATCATTTGTGGCTGAAATTAATAAACTTAAACCACATTAAGCACTACATCCAAACAGACAGTTTAACTGGAGGCCATTCTTCATGTCTAGGCCTAATAAAATGCATAATTAAATTTTATTTTACAGGCAGTGGTTTCTGTGTATTAACACAAAGGTTTGTTTTCGACTTTAGTTTTTAGACAGCACCTGCTAAGAATCCTCCAATCTCATAAATCCACCAATCAAAGCAGAGCATCATGGTACTGGGGATGGCCAGTTTCATATATCCATTCCACTCCTGCAGTGAGTCACATGACCAGCCTGTGCAGAGCAGAGAAAGATCTCACGGACAAAGAGTGGTATTTTATGTGTTTATTTAAACAATATAGTAAGTTTGTCTGGTTTAACTGTAAGTTTAACTAGCTAGTTAGCTCACCTCCCCATGTTTCAACATGGAGCTTCTTCCAGCGAATATATAAATAGAGGAAAACACAAATATAGACCTGAGATATGGTATTGGCAGCAGCAGATCCACTGAAATACAAAAGCCAGAAAAATACACGACTGTAAAATTGGTACAGTAGTGGCATGTCCTTGTATGGATTCAAATTTAAGCAGTATCAAACTAAAACAAGTATAGTTGTTCTGAATATCAGAGTACGATTATGATTACGATTAATAGTGAATAACTTACACTTTAGACACAATATGGTCAGTGTATAGCCAATGGGTGGAGCTTAAAGTTCAGCTCCCCCTCTTTGGATCTAATTGCTGGTGCTTGAAGGTCCAGCCACACTTTAACCCTATCACTAAACCTAATTAGGTCATGCTCCACCCATTAGATCCGTAGAGGTGGCGCTGGACTAGGACAAACTCCACCTATATCATCTGGCTCTCCAGTGAGCACCACCTGAGTACTTTTACTTTGCAAACAAAAATAGTTCCAAACAGAGCCATAGCAGAATCATATGGAAGCCTCTTTCTGCCACATAAGAAAAATATCATGCTGTGGTAAGTCATAATTATGAGACGAAAAGTTTAAATGGCTTAATTATGACACAACATTGATATCATGAAATAGTCATAATTATGACTACATTCGAAATTTTGATTTGAATATATGATAATATTCAGAATTTTAACCCCCAAAAAATCATAATTGTGACAGGCGCATTAATACTCTATCTACAATCTCAATTAGGAGTGTCAATGGTCCACTTGAGAGATAGGTGGCGGTAATGCACTTATAAGTCTGCGATCTGCCATAAAGCAGCAGAAGATGATGATGCAGGGTTTAGTTTGGATTTGTCTGTGCATGTTTTTTTTCCTCTCATAGATTCTTTTACCATTTGCCAAGCATTGTACGACTGAGAGACTGCAACGCCTGGAGCTAAAAATCATAATTTGTGTTCTACTGAAGAAACAAAGTCACTTACATCTTGGATGCCCTGGGGATAAGCAGATAAACATCAAATTTAAATTTTTGGGTGAACTATCGCTTTAACGCCATAATTTTCAATTTTTCATCTCACAATTATGACTTGCCAAAGCATTTTTTTTCTTAGAATGATTTTCATCGAATAATGTTGCAAGTATTAGAACCTATCATTCCTAAAATAGTGTTTTGAATGAATTGGTTCAGTGAAGGATGCAATAACACGCTCATAAAGACAGTGACTTGATTTATTCCTAAATGAATCAGTGTCTTCGAATGAATCAATTGAATAAACAGTTCAACTGCTCAAGTAGTCCCATTACTGCATGATTAAATATGTTCAATCTGTTCGAGAACTGGAACTATTGCATAAATAACCAATGCAGCACAACTGTGTATAAATGATTGACAGGGATTACAACCCTTCAAACTTACTATAATCCAAGGTCCAACCAGTTCAGAAGGATGTAGTTTGTCACCACATTTGCAATGTTGGCTGCAATGGCTGCATACATCTGAGGCAGAATCACTCCCTACAGACCCAAAACAACCACTGTTAAACCATCCTTTGGATCTATAGTCACTGCTGTGACATAACATTGAGTAACACATAAGAAGTCACTCTGAATCATACAGCGAGATGATCTCTGCCAATAAAGGTCATACCGTAACAGTTGGAGGCTGACTGTGATAGTTACACAGCTCTGCAGGTTTTAAGATCTTGCATGCAACAATGCTTTTTGAAGAGCTCAGCTAAGGTGCTTATCTACACATATCTGCCAAAAAAAAAAAAGATTGCATACCTGGTTCTGGAGATAGGCTACTTGCAGCTGATGCAAAAACATAGCCTGTGTGAAAAGAGAGAGAAACTCTGCTGGTTGAAGATGGGGTGTATATATATGTATCATATTTCAAGCTATATCATGTAAATTATGTGACTGTCCTGGCAAGAGGAAAATTATGCTATTTTTTATGACTCACTGGAACTGCTGGCAGGTAAAAAACCACGTAGAGTTGAGCTATCCTGAAAAGAAGCACATTTGTAACTGTGATATAGAGGACAAGGCAACATGAATGATTTGAAAAAGGGAGCTGTGAGTTATCAAACAGTAGAATAAATCTGCTGTGCAGTGTCATTTTCATCTTGGCCTGCATCTAAATTAAGTATTAGAGCGTGAGCCTGTGCACATTAAAATGCCTCATTTAACAACATCGTCAACATTTATTTAGAAAAAAAAAATGATGCAAAATATATTTGCTAGAGATAGGGAGGACTGTCATTCTCAGACACTATCTTGTTTGTACAAAACCTTGGGGATCTATAACTTTACACTAACATGAATAAATATTATACTATAAATAAATATTAATATTATATATTAAAAAAATTTTGTGGTTCTTGTCAAAATTATTTATTCATTCTAAACAGTAAACAATGAGCCATTCACCACTTATTTTTTTTAGCACAACCTAGTGTTTGCCGATAAATAAATAAATATTTTTGTTTTATTATCCAGTAAAACATAAACGTCTTTAAAACAAGATACATTTTCTTGAAGCAAAATGTTATAGAGAATATATCTTGAAACTTTTTCCCACTGAAAAATATTTGTTTTACTTGTTTTTAGCATAAACCTCAATACATTTTGTTAGACGTTCACCTCCCCCCAAAAAATGAAAATTTGCTGAAAATACACTTTAGTTCAAACATCTGATAAAAACATCACAATATTCCAGAAGTAATCCACATAACTCCAGTCAATCAATTAATATCCTGTGAAGTGAAAGCTTCATGTTTGTGATCCAGCATTATTATGAATTATGGATTGGTATTTTGTCCAGAAGTAAAAAAGTTTAACACCTTAATGACACACACACACACACACACACACAAACACAAACACATATTCATATATATATATATATATATATATATATATATATATATTGACTCGAGTCGTGTGGATTACTTGTGGATTATTGGGATGTTTTTATCAGCAGTTTGGACTCTCATCCTGACGGCACCCATTCACTGCAGAGGATCCATTGGTGAATAAGTGATGTAATGCTACATTTCTCCAAATCTGTTCAGATGAAGAATTAGACTCGTCTACATTTTGGATGGCCTGAGGGTAAATAAATACTCAGCAAATGTTCATTAAAAGATTCCTTTAAAACAAGAAAAAGCACAATGCTAATAGGGTAAGACAAATAAAATTAAATCTATTTTAAATATCTTACAACATTTTTAATATGAACAAAAATTAAATAAATGTAAAATATTATATATAATTAGATATTCTACTGAACAAGAAGACAAAAATATTTTAATTATTATTATTATTTTTTTTTTGTGCAGTGAATCACCTGGCCACCTCTGGATCTTGACCCAGCAGCAGGAGGAGGGGCTGGGTGTTGATGAGTAGACCCCAACAGGGCAAACAGAAGATCAGGAGGATCAGGACACTCCTCTGCAAAATGATGCCAACACGGTGCAGGTTCTTCCCACCGAAGGTCTGACAAGAACGTGAGATCAGAACTCAGACACTTAAAATTTATTCTGTATTCCTGAATATCTCATATGGTACCAAATTTAGAATTTCAGCAGAATGTTATGTATTTCCTGTTTCATTGCAGGAGATCCAGGGGGTCCAATGCTTTATTTAGCTTTTTTTCCCCCTAATTCAATTTAGGTTTAAATCCTCATCCTGTTGGACCCCACTGGATATCCATACATATTTTCGTACCTGAGAGATAAGGGTGTCAGCCGCCAATGCAAGACCTCCACCTGTAGCTGCAGTTATGTTTATCGTCTGATGAATCAGAATAACAAGCATCAGCTTCTTCTCAGCCATGCTCTGAACTACTTCAATACACAAGATTTAAAACCAAACGCGTGTGATACGTCAAAACCCTGATGGCAGAATTTTTTCAATACTGTGCCAACGTTTGCATTTCATACACATTTTTCTGTTTTACCACAAAGCAAGTATGTAACACTCCAGAGAAACATAAACTCACAGCTGAGGCCATTCCATAACCAGCCAGCACACTGTTTCCCAGGCGACCGCAAAACATTGTTATGACAAATGGCAGGAGATAATTCAGAATGTGCGATGCAACCTGGAATGACAACCTGAGAATTCTCAGTGGATGAGAAGTATATGAGAGCGCTGAGCTATATGGAGGAAATAATGAGAGTTCTTTGCTTTCCTGGCTTGCAGATTAATTCTTTGCCACATGAAGAGAAATTGATTTAAAACTTCCAAAGTGTCCTTTATGTTAATATGAATAGATTAATATTTTATATTCATACATGAGTGTAAGTGAGAGAAAAATGTCATACCAGGGGTCCAGTCATGCATAGGATGTGGTAGAGCTCCTGTCTATATACCAGAGGGATGCAACGCCTCACGGATCTGCAGCAGAAAAGCTTGGAACTAGGGTCCATTGATGAAGCTTCAGTCCTGGGACTTGAAACGTCCATGATCTCCTTAAATCCTGATCTACAGTGAGGCCAGAGACGTGGCAGGGGACGGTCCCGCTGCTGCAGCTGTGTTGCTAAAAGGGCAATGTGGCAAAGTTTCACGATCTTAAAAGCTTACTGATTAGATAAGGCATATGAGTGGAAGGGTTGAAATCTGCATCTAGATGACCCAAGTACAACAGAGATTGTAAATATCTTTACGTTTAGAGAATAGTTACAAGATGGGAATTTGAGGGATAGGTTCAGCATGTGTCAGAACAGTCAGGATTGATTGACACAATATATATAATATATATAAACTGGAAAAAAAAAAAGCTCAGAAATCGCTAGTAAATTTCACAAATAATTGCAAAGAAATGTCAAGTAACAATTAATTAAAACGTACTCCAAAAATATTTGTTTTATTTACAACTTCGAAAAATATTTTTTTACTGTGCCATTTTAAAGCACAGCTCAAGCTCACATTTGATCAACTTACTAACACAGCCAATTTGGGGTACAGGCCTTAATTTGCTTGGCAAATCTTAGCAAACAAAAATAAATAGCTATTTTGTTTTTCTTGAATGTCCATCTATCTAATGATTCTGAATTCTTATTTACAGAATTAGGACATTTTAGTACGGCATTGTTGTGACACTAGCGCCACAATATCGCCACTGAATCAACAGCGAACGAACGACTCTAATGAATAAATTAAACATACAGATTATAACTCACTAATAAGAATAATTTTAGCTTTGTTACTGACTGGTTGTTCATACGACAACGTTTATCTTTAGATCATGTGTCAGTCAAATTGTATAAATAATGACAGAAATTTAGGTTACCTCATTGTTTGTTGTGTTTTAACAGCCTTAAAATGCTGCAAAAAGACAGTAAAAATGCTATTATTAAAATTCTCTCATCCTTCCACATGAACTAGAACTTGAGGACAACGATTCGAATTCACAGCATGAACTGCACACAAGAGGGGGCAACAGAGCTTTAATTACTGGCCTACTGGAAAACTTCCCACGCTCTTCATAACTTCATAATGTAGCCTATATAGAGGATATCTATACATTTGCCTTGTTCTTCTAGAAATGTACTGCGTCCTTTTATAATGTGTATGCTTTAAACAAAGCCCACCGTGAGAGGATGTTTCCTGACAAATAATTCTAGTGATAATACATGATGACAGAATATCTAGCACGATATAACTTAGGGGAATGTTTGATATTGATCTGCTTGACCTCACGGCTGAAAACCTGATTATTTACTTAAACACCACTCTGCAGAACTCGTGACAGAATTGAATGAAACGCATTTTATGTCTGTAAAAACAGCACTTGGAGTCTGAACATTCCTAGAATGACTCCAAAGTCAAAGCGGCAGGCTAATTCGGGCTCGTTCTTTTGTTGACTTCTCTAATTGTTTGTAATACGACATTTACATACACTTAATTCTGCAGATTTAATTTTCCGCACCAGATTTAGTGTATCGTCAAGGTGTGATCATCCACTAATTACCCAGGCGGCGGCGCAGAGAGGAACAGGGGTCTCCATGGCAACCGTAGGATTACTACGCAAACACGTCTTGATCTATAAGCAAACTGAAACGCATGATTTGGGCTGACATGATGGAGATTGCCTCGTCATGTTTTGCCAATAACAATAAGTTTGAACAGGCTGTTGAAGACGGCTAACAAGACGATTCCGTGTTGATTTAGTAGCGATTAAATTCCGAGGAGCGCGCTGTTCTTAAATAGCGTTTCAGTGACAGAGTCTCTCAGTATTCTCTTCACATAGACATTCCGATATTACCAAAAAGCTCAAACCGATTGCTTTAGAGAACAGGGAGCAAATGATACAGCTAATAAAATTCTGCCTATTATGTTGACTCTTTGGGCACTGTTATTTAGTTTGCTGGTACAGTCCAAATCAGTACGGCTTGATTTCCACCTACAGTACAGACGCGTCAGATCCCGCTGCCGTGTGTGACTTAGGCTATGGGTCAGGTGCTTGTTTATTCCCGCTCCGGTTTTCGTGCTATAAACAGATGTGGGGTCTCAAAATAGTCTACTCTCAGCCCAGTGTTGGCTATTTCTGTCAGGTATAATGTATCGTCCTCTACGTTTAGCTTTGGCAGTCTGGAATGAAAATAACCCAAATGTGAAGGGCCTTTCACCCTCTCCTGTGCTTTCTATATCATCCAGTAACCTATCAGGTAGGAAAATAACAGCATCATTTATCCTGCACAAACTCTCTGACACATTTTGTAGTAGGCCTATAAAAAGATACAATTTGACATTTACGCACTTTTCCGAGTCAGCGAGATGGATTTTGTGTTGTATGCGTTTTCTAAGAATTCAGTCAGTGCGATGGATTTATAATGGGCAGCTTTTAGAAATGTTTACTTAGCCTTTCGAAGCTTGACACTTTCTATTTTGAAATTGATGTCTTGAAGAACCTGAGGCAAAATAAGGACAGCATAAAAAACATCACACTTCAAATTAAGCTTAATTTAATGACTTTATTTACACTTTAAAGAGCCCTCTTGGTGAAAAAGCTGTGTGCAAAGTTTTATTCATATAGTGAAATTTAACGCATCTATAAAAAATAATTTAATTCTAATTGTCGGATGACCACACGTCCTCTTTTTCCAAGACATGTCCTTGCTGGGATTTCTAAATTGCCTAAATAAGGCCTTATATACGCCCTTAAATATCCATGTTTTGGCTTTGTTTCCCTATTGATGTGCTCTCTACAAATCCATGGAAGCCCGTTTCTGCCACGGATTGAGAAAAAAAAAAAAAAAAAAAAAAAAACCTTGCTGCAACTTTTTATCTCGCAATTCTGAGTTTCTATCTCACAGTTTATGACCATTCTCCTTAGATCCCACATCACCTTGCACGTGACGTCTGGTTATGTACAATGCTATTGGTTAAACAGTCATTATCTTTAGCAAATATTTAAACAATAGGAAAATAAAGCTCAAACCCTGAAATTTTAAGGCACTTCAGATATCCCAGACAGGACGTGTCCAGGAAAAAAAAAAAGAGTCAGATTATTATCCCTAGTGTCATAATGCAAGGATATGTCAGACAGAATAAACTTAGCACTATTCTTACAGCAAAAAATAAAAAAAGCAAGCCACGTGAGCCTAAAAAAGCTGCAACTTCAAGTTAGTAATATCATAAAATTGTTTCCTAGCCAGTTATATACAGCTTTGGCATATGTTGTTACCCACAGTGGTTTCTTGTTTGGCAGATGGTTTAATGAAATTATGCAATCACACTCTTCTCAAAAAGTATGGAATAAGAGAAAGAATTAAGCAGAAAGCGTGTTTGCAGATCACAATAACTTTTCAACTTTTTGTTGAATTTCTTTTATGGTTACCTCAACTGAACACAAATAAACTAGCTTCCTGGAGAGAGAACAAATGGAGGAAAGAATCTGACCTTAGAAGATCACCAGGTCACCTTCACCTGCCACTTAAGACAGAATCCACAGTCTCCATCTAATGAAGAATAGACAAATACTGTAAGCCCTGTGTGGAGGTGATGGGAACCTCTTATTGTCCTGTCAGACCATTTTAAAGATAATTGGTTTGAATGACGTAAAAATGGTCCCGTTGCTTTGTGGTTAACACTGCAATATATTGATCGTTATGCAATCAGAAAGGCTAGTACATAGTGCACATCCTCTCTAGAGAATGAAAGCGGCAACAGTGATTGAGGCTGTTCTGTACATGCTAACCCTCAATGTCAGGCTGGAGGATGGTTACGTTCTGGACCAGAGCACCAGGGCGGTCACATGTCACATTAAATTCACTGAGGCTTTCAACTGTGGCACAAAAATCTTTAATAGAACTTATTTCATGTCACTTTCTTCTCCAAAGTGTCTTTTTATACACTAGAGTGACAGCAAGAGCAGGTCAAACCGCTTTTCAGGGCCTTGGTCTATGGCCATTATTTCAAAATGTATGAGTTATTTTCCTCTCAAGTCATGAAAGTACATATAACAGATGCGCCACAATTCCAAGATCGTAGCTCATGATTCTTAAAATAAAAAATGGAAATAGTAGTTTCCACAAACATAACATATTTCATCACTAGTTACCAGGCGTCTGTCAGGATTGGACTTGTTTTGTCATGTGTTTCAGTTCCTGTTTTACCTTATTTGGTCTGTTTCCTGTCCTTGTTTAGTTTGACTTATTAATTGATTCCCTGCACCTGTCTGTTCCTTGTTACCCTGTTTTTATAAGCCTTGTCCTTTCAGTTTAGTTTTGTCATGTCTACAAGTCAGTACGTGTGTCTTCCTCCTGTGTTCCATGTTGGATTTACCCCTGTGTTGGATTAAAGACTCTCTCGATTATTCTCGACTCTGTGTTCCTTCCGGCACAGTAGTGTGACAGCGTCATAGATGGAATAGATGATTTAATAGTTAGTTATTTTTCTGGTTGGAATAGATATCAAATTATTGGCGGTCTCAGGGAGCATGACTGACTCATCTGAATGATTCACCACAACGATTTCAGCATCTAATAGAATAGGTTACACATTACTTTGAGGCTGGATGAAGTCATGTCATTTAAAACCACAAAAGTTATGACATTCAAGTTAAATATTCATGCTTAGGTTAAAGGCAGAGTCCAATGAGGTTCCTGTTAGAATGAAGAAAAAATCATTCAAAACCTAGATAAGAAATTAACAGAACAAAGCAAAATAAGGCTGTCACATCTAAATGGAAAAAAATAAACCAAGACAAAAACTACAAAACAAACAGAAGTCAAGCAAAACAGAACAAAACCACAATGCAACACAAATCAAAAAAACAGTACAAATAAATTCCACAAACCAAAAATCAAAAGCTCAGTAAAAAAGACAAACTAACAGAAAAAAACAACACCGGACTAAAAATCTACAGAAGTATAAAATAAGAAAAAGAGGAAGAGAAACAAAAAAGAAAAACTGCTACAAAGCACAGTACAAATAAAATAAGTAAATAAGATTATTTTATAATTAAAAAAACCCACAGTACTACAGTAAACAAACAAAAAAAAAAAACTACAGTACAACAAACCAAACCAACGGAAAAGGCTACATGAACAAAAATTATAAACAAACAAAAACCCAGCAAAAACACCAGGAAGGCTGGTTTAAGAATTTAAGGATATGCAAATTATACAAATTCTAATTGCATATGAACACACTTTTGAATATTTTAACATCCTGAACATTTTCAGCTATCACAACAATGATGATTCAGAACATTTTAACAGTGCCTTTAACAGGAGTTTGCTTGAGACGCTGCTGGATACTACATGACTTTCCCATGAACAACAGTGACTGGGAAACTAGTCCCTAGGGGCTCATGAGCTTGACCCTGCAGCTGAAGAATGTTCTGTAGCAGGATATGGATTATGACAAACTGGCTGCTGCATGTAATAGTTTGTGCGAGAGAACACTAGTGTGTATTTGTGTTCATTTTGCAGAAGGTCTGCTTTCAGGGTAAGCTCTCTATCCCAGAGTCTTGCTTGTCAGGTCAAAACATCTCTTGTACTCATTCCAAAAATCATCCAGGAAGTCACTCAACAGTCTCAAAAGCCCCAGATTCACACAAATCTACATGCTTAAAGAACGCTGCAACGAAACTGCTGGTCTGCTGGGCCCCTATTGACTGGAATGATATCTATAATGTGTTTGATTGGCTAATAGTAACTAATAGATGATGTCGTGCTGGGACTAATCTTCATAATGATGAGAAATGCACTAATGTGTAGTTATTCATTTTTAAAGCTACAGTATAATATCAGATTGAAATAGGCTTCGTCTCTCTTTTGTGATGTTCCAGATATAGTCCCTGGTTTTGAAAAACCTCTGTGACTTTTCTATAAAAGGAAAAATTGAGCTGAAATGTAAATAGTTCAAATCTGGTTTTTATTCCCCTAAACACAGTAACACAGAACAGCAGAGGGGACATTTTCTTTTCAAAGCAATCCAATGATACCAAAATAAACATGAATTTTGCTTTGCACACTAGAAAGAAAACGATTCATTTGAATTCTCATTTTGTTGACAAAACAAGCAATTATCTGTAATATTTGCAAGCAGTAATTACCATGCGAGTCCAAAACGAAGATGCATTCAATCAAAAATGTGCAACAATGCTGGCATCCATCAATAATCCCAGCGATATGTTCACACAATTTGCACATGCCGACCTCTCCGGCACATGCCTGGAGCATTAATCAGCTAAAGTGTGTGATTTGTGATTAAAGGGCCATTTCCAGAGCATCCCAAAGAATGAGCGGGATACATTCATTAATGGTGACAGCCACTGAGAGGATTTGTTCACCTGCTGACTTTAAGAGACCACAGACGATCTCCTGCAAGGACAAAAACTGTCCCTTGAGGGGGAAAGAAATAGTTAATTTCAAATTAAATGGAAACCTGTTGTCTGCACATTTGACGCTTTCAAGGACAGATGTTATTTGCGCTTGGTTTAAACTACTCAAATTGAATGAGAAAGACAAAAGCAACTGGTGTGTTTTAGTTCATACCAGCGTAAAAGATAGTATAATTAGCTTTGGATTTGCATACATATTAAAGAACAGGAGTAGTCCATCTAGAGCATTGTAACTCTTGACAGAGTAATTTAGTGTGAAAACTCTTGAGCTGCTTCCTCTGATGTTGTGTGTGTGTGTGTGTGTGTGTGTGTGTGTGTGTGTGTGTGTGTGTGTGTGTGTGTGTGTGTGTGTGTGTGTGTGTGTGTGTGTGAATTGATAGAGCTGTACTCACCTTTCTGGTTGGTCAGAGAAAAGGTCACAACTTCACATATCTTCACAGTACTGACAGAGCTAAAGTTTACCCAGATACATCAAGCAGGATTTATAATGATTTATTGAAGAATGAGTATACAGCTCGGTATAGGCCCAACAGAATCACACAGCACATCCACTGAAAGAGACTGACTGGACCAAATACCACAATAATACATGTTGTCAAGAGGCCTTGACACAGTTGTGTACAGAATATAAGTACTTTACATGTTTTTAAAATACAAATATACTTTTTTTTTCACACACCATCTGAGAATATAGATATTAGACAAATAAATATACATCTTGATAAGGCTGAAAACACGTTCATATATATTGACAATTCAGCGATGATCACACACGAAATAATTAAAAAGTTTGCCTATAAAATCTCCACAAATTACAGGCTTAGTTTATAACTATCAGAGGATCAAAAGGCCACTAGCACGATCTCTAAATTAAAAATATGTACAATAAATACAAAAAAATCTCCAAACTAACACTCACACAAGACTTGCATACATGTAACAGACATGCGCACACATAGATACAGACCAAAACACTCATGCCTACCCACTTTCACACTGTCTCTAGTGTTATATAAAGATTTAAAGTTAAATATACAACAAAATAAAATTACATAAATATTTTCGCTGTGCAACTGCAATTTTCAATAGACAGCCCCATACAAAATACCGAAATCAGTAACTACGCTAGGAAAATGTGACATTACAAGAACTATTGAGTATGGACACCCTCGTGGTGATAACAGCATTATAGTGGCCTGATGGTGTCTTTTGTTGATTTACATTTATGTATTGTAACACTGAGGTTGTCCTCAAGTATAGTTTAAAATACTAATATAGTATGTTCTTCAACAAGACCATCGTACCCAGTGAGATGGATTAACATGTAAACAATATAAACGTGTTTTGTTCACGCAAGTTGTCGTACCGATAAAACCAATAATGTGACACGACAACATTCTTACAACCACAGTCACTTTACAATACAAATTTAAAATTGTTATTTGGCCATTTGAGGTGTGCTATAAAAAAACGTTTTCTTCATCAGAATTTTAAATCTTGGGTTTCACTCAAAATATCTGAGCATTCTTAAAAAGATCAATTTACTTGAGAAGCAAAATAAAGAAATGACAGAATGTATGTTTATTTTTTTACACTACTGTTCCAAAGTTTGGGTGTCAGTAAGCTTTTAGAAGTCTCTCTATTTGATCAAAAATACAGTAAAACAGTAATATTGTCCAGTGTGTTTTCTATTTGAATATATTTTAAAATGTAACATTCCTATTATGGTTGGTTTTCAAGAGCTGAATTTTCAGCAGCCATTACTCCAGTCTTCAGTGTCACATGATCCCTTAGATATCATTCTAATATGCTGATTTGAAACATTTGTTATTACTATCAGTGCTGAATACAAATGTACTGCTTAACATTTTGTGAAAACCATAATACATGTTTAAACCATAAAATTTAATTTTTTTTTTTTTTTATGATTTGATTATTTTTGTGTAGATTTTCACTTTGTTTTATTTAATATATAAATCACTTGTGTCAGTGAAAATTGCATTTATCAGTTGCATCAGTTTTTTCATTTATTTATTTATTCCCTAGATTTACTGTCTGAAAATAATCTTGCTTCATGTAAATTAATCTTGTTTAAGGATGTTTAAATATTTGTACTGGAAAAGAGACAAAAATACCAATTAAGAAAATGCTTCATTGCAGTGTGAGGACTGCACATAGTAATTTTGCTTCAGTGCCACTTATTATACATTTACAACACGAGTGAGAGACAGGCACAAGAAGAACCAGCGATGGTTGTAAATTTGCTTCTGCAGTGTACCAGAGCTGCGAGTCGTGGCGTGACCTGGCAGAGGAGTGGGCGGAGTTCAGTAGCAGTGGCCATCGTTGTCAGACTGTGTTCTGGCTGAGCGGCTGAACAGCGGCAGGGGCGACAAGAGTTCAGCCAAGGTCGCCACACTGGCACAAAAGGTTAATGTACAGTTTGCAAGTCCGTCTGGCCACAAGCGGGTCATAGACAGCCGCCCAGAGAGCAGACAAATGCCTGCAATATTAAAACAGAGGGATTATTGCAGGAGTCAGCACTGCCACCTGTCCGAGCAGCGGGATACTCACCCCCCCCTCTTCCTCCGTATTGCTTAGGCGTTAGGAAATTTGATGTTTTCTCTAAGGATCTTATCAGATATCCTATTTGTTCCTGATGGGTGATGTGAGGAAGCCTTCGTACAATGCTAAATAAATCCAGAAGTTCTCCAAAGCATCACGGGCGGATGAAACTGAATTTAGAAACGGAATTTCCTCTGCTCCTGCTGCCGAAACAATGCATCAGGACTCAGAGTTTGTGCGTCGTTGTGTCAGATCCATGTGGATGGCACTTCACTGAGGAGTTTTTATCAGCTCAGGTGGGATTTGTCTTATTTTATGGTGTAATATCAGCAGAAGGAGTAAAGACGCTGTGGGGTTGAAGGAGGAAAGAGATTGTGAATCGAAGAGCGCTTCACACAGCAGTCACACTTCAATGAGCGCCCATATAAATATCTATTTCATTATGAAAATCATCAGAGAAAATTACAAACGGTTTCCCAAGGAGCCACACGCAGGCTGCAGCCGGCATCTATCTCATCAGGCAAACATTATTTGGCAAAGGGAAGAGCGCTTGAGTCGGGGCATGTCTGGGCACTCTTATTTGCGGATCACCGGGCCCAGCAGAGGAGCCCCTCAGTTGCGCATTTGCATTCAGATTTGCACCATGATGGGAGATGAGGCGGTGGGAGGCCTGAGCTCTATTTATAATTCTTCAGCCTTTTTTACAGTCCTGATTATGAATGAACCAGAGCTAGAGGAGGGGTACCCTCTAATTTAATGGCAAGGTTCGGAAGGATGTCGAGCCACTAGTACGGTCCCTAATCACTTTTTCTCCATTTGCCGGGATAAAGCTGCTAAATCACTCAAGGAGGGTTGCAAACAGATATCGTGGGGGTTGAGGTCTTGCTAGGTTCTGAATACAAATTTTGGGTTATGAATTCAGCTATGCTGAGATTGAAATTAGGAATATTTTACAGCACAATGGTACTGCAGTGAGAAAATTAGATGTGTGCTCATTTGAAATTTTAATGTAACTCAAATTTAAAACATGGTCATGCTCTATCCTCACACAAAATCTGTTTGTTATGCATTAGAGGCAAAACAAAAAAGCCTAAGGGACTGTTCAACACGGTATATTTTGGCTTCAAAAAAAAAAAAAAAAAAAAAAAAAAAAAAAAAACGGAATGGGGAGAAAATTACATGAAATAATTTAATTCAAAATAATTTACATTTCAAAAGCTAAATGCTCCTTATGGTTTATATTTTATTACCAATAGTCTGTGAATACAGGTTTTTTTTAAATAATTTTTTACTCAAGCAATTTCTACCCAATAAAAGAAAATTATGTACATTTTAAAATGTAAAATTTATATTCATTAAAAAAAATTTAAGTACTTTAAATTTCTATTATTTCTATTACTTACAGGTCTCGAAATCACACTTTTAAAATTCCTTTGTTGTTAAAAATGGCCATAGTTAAGGGGGAAAATTACATTAAGAAATATTATATTATTATTTTATTTATAGCTTATACACACACACACACACACACACACACACACACACACACAGTGGTGTGAAAAAGGTTTTGCTCCCTTCCTGTTTTTTTGTTTTTTTTTGCACATTTGTCACACTTGAATGATTCAGATCATCTAACAGATTTTTATATTACACAAAGATAACCCAAGTAAATACAAAATGCAGTTTTGAAATAAAGATTTCATTTATTAAGTTAAAAAAGCTGTCCAAACCTGCCTGGTACTACGTGAAAAAGTAATTGCCCCCTAAAATCGAATAACTGGTTATGCCACCCTTTGCAGCAACAACTGCAATCAAGCGTTTGCGATTACTGGCAATGAGTCTTTCACATCACTGTGGAGGAATCTGGACCACTCTTCTTTGCAGAATTGTTTTAATTCAGTCACATTGGTGGGTTTTCGAGCATGAATGTTTAAGGTCATGACACAGCATCTCAATCAGATTTAAGTCTGGACTTTGACTTGGCCACTCCAAAACCTTAATTTAGTTTTTCTTGAGCCATTGAGAAAGAGGGGGACTTGCTGGTGTGTTTGGGAACCTGTTGCATAATCCAAGTCACAGACTCATGGCTGGACATTCTCCTTCAGGATTTTCTGTAGTGCAGAATTCATGGTTCCATCAATTATTGCAAGTTGTCCAGGTCCTGAAGCTGTAAAGAAGCCCCAGACCATCACACTTCCACCACCATGTTCGACTGTTGGTATGATGTTCTTTATATGAAATGCTGTGTTGGTTTTACGCCAGATGTAACGGGACATACACCTAATCACAGTTCTTTCATGATTTAACAGGAGGGGGCAATGAATTTTTCACATAGGGCCAGGAAGGTTTGGACAGCTTTTTTTCCCTTAATAAATGAAATCATCATTTAAAAACTGCATTTTGTGTTTACTTGCATAATTTGGTTGATGATCTGAATCTTTTAAGTGTGACAAATATGCAAATAAAAAACAGGAAGGGGGCAAAAACCTTTTTACGATATATTGCCTTTTCATATATTGCCTGTATATATATTTATATTGCCATTTTTAACATTATTTTAATTTTAAGCCATCTTGTGGTTCCCCTTTGGAAGTGTGCTTAGGCCCACTAGTGGGTCCTGGCTCTCTAGTTGAGATCCTCTGGTCTAGAGCATGTTTACGTAAAAAAAATTTAAAAGCATGCAAAAAAAAAAACATGGGCTTAAATCTAAAGCTTACCTGGGCTCTGTCCCCCGAGAGGTCATTACCATCTGTCCTTTTTTCATCCCTCCTATGTTTCTCTTGGGTCACGGAGTGGTGTCGCCACGGTGCATGGACCCCCGTGCCCACATGGCATGGCCTGGACCCCCTCCACCCCCGTGATCCTTGTCTGATTCGGGCTGGCTCTGAGCTCTCTCTGGTTTAGGGTTGGGTGTCATGGGTGGCTCAGGCTGCTGCACTGACATGGTGCGGCGAAGGTGTGTCCGCTTACACAAGAAGTCCGGTTTGGCTGACAGACCAAATGAGCCCTTTCGAAGAACCATTCGCACCGAGGAGCTCTTCTTGGGCCGGGCTCTGTGACTGAACTGCAGGGAGGAGAGATGTACTGCATAGCCCTCGCTCAGGAACTGTGGTAGATCAGAAGATATGAAAAGATATTAGAGAAAACTAGATTCATTTTGACCAGTTATGGTGGAAACTGAATGAAAGACAAAGAAGAATCAAAGTTAGTTAACCTGGCATTGATTCTGGTACTTCTTAGAGGGCCGACCCACTATATATATCTGGTTGGGGTTGAGGCCCAGCATGTTGTAGACGGAAATGTCCTTCATGGAGCCGTAGGCGCAGTTGATTTTAATGTGACACTGCCAACATGAGAAAAGGGCAAAGCGTGATTAGACAGCCTGAGGATACACTACAAAAACACCTCAGTTGCTGTGTGACTACTCATGCGTGAGACAGAGAAAGCAAGCGTGATAGAGATGGACCAAGAGAAGCAGAAATAAAGGAATAAAGAAAAATGATTCTTACGCTGCATTCCTACTGTGTGGTATATCTCCATCAAATACAGTTTTTGAAATGTACAATCTGCCATTCGAAAGTTTGCGGTCAGTAAGTTTTTTTATGTTTTTAAAAGGAGCCTCTTATGCTTACCACAGCTGCGTTATTTAATCAAAAATACCGTAAAAACAATAATATCATGAAATATTATTACAATTTGAAATAACTATTTTCTATTAGTGTGTTTTAAAATGTAATTTATTCCTGTAATGGCAAAGCTGAATTTTCAGCAGTCATTAATCCAGTCTTCAGGATCACAGAAATCATTCTAATATGCTGATTACTTTTTGCTATCAAAATCGAATTTTTTTGTGAAAACAGTGATATGCTTTTCCCCCCAGAATCAACTGAAAGTTCAAAAGAACACCATTTCCTTGAAATAGAAATCACTTTTGATCAACTGAATACATCCTTTTTGAATAAGTATTCATTTTTGATCAATTTACTGCATCCTGTCTAAATAAAATGTATTTTTACTCTAATGCATCGCTATTTATTTATTAATAAACTGACCTCAAACTTCTTAAAAGTAGCGTATATTTCTATATATAGGATAAAATACTTTCTTACTATTAAGTACAGAAATCCTATTAGCTAGTTTATCACAATTAACTGAAAATAAATGTGAATTTTAAATAATTTCACTAGTTGTAATCGCGTGCTTCTGACAAAAAAATCTGGCAATTTATAACATTTGAAGTGTTTCTTTATTTATCTTTTCTTTAATTTAAAATATTTCTTAAATTTGTTAATGTTAAAAATTCTTACAAAATCTAACAAAAGCCAGATCCTCAATGACGTCATCCTCCAGCAAGTGACATCATTTTTGGTGGGAAACCAACAGCAAAAGCACCAGCAAGTATTACAAAGGGATGTGAAGAAATCTTTGATGTTTTGTGGTATTTGTTTATCTTACTCTTATTCCTGATCAAATTTCAAAACCTATATAATGTCATAACATTTTAAAAGATGGTTAATTAAACAATTGGAAATCGTAGGCTAAATCTTAATCCCTCATTGAGCATTGCTTGAATACAGCTTTTTATTTCCATCCTGATAGGCATCCTGTTTGTTTTAAAATGTGCACATAAGAAGTTATGACTCATAAAGTGCCTGAGCTTAACCAGAGCATATTTCTGAAAGTCTAGTGAACCCTTTTATAGAAACACTTCTCTAAACCTCAACACAGGCATATTCATATTTTACAGTTACAGAGTTCAAAAGGTACTTCAGAACAGGAATGACCCATTTACCAAATATGTGGACATGGTAGCAGAAGACTAACCTCTTGCACCAAGTTCCTGAGGAAGATGGTTTTCTGACGAAGAGGGTCGTGCACCAACCCTTCCGAGAAGAAGATCA
Source organism: Cyprinus carpio (assembly GCF_018340385.1). Classification (NCBI taxonomy): domain Eukaryota; kingdom Metazoa; phylum Chordata; class Actinopteri; order Cypriniformes; family Cyprinidae; genus Cyprinus; species Cyprinus carpio. The sequence continues at coordinate 18,440,973 of NC_056611.1, forward strand.
TCCCCTGAGGGAAGTTGTGTTGAGACAGCCAGGACACAACCCTCTGCTTCTGCATGTCTGGACGGCCAGTGATGTAAATGATCAGGTAGCCCAGATCCTGCCAGTGTCTGCATGCAAAATACAATCATTTACCCTCTGAGCAATCCCATAATGCTTGGCGAAAAACAGTTGGGGACCGATTCCTGGATAGTCACGGCGCCTGGTCCTCCAGCAACAGATTGCATTTGACAAAGCAGTAAATTTGCCCAAGGACAGTCTGGGAAACAACCCAAGATTGTACATTTGTAAATCCCAAACCCCATCTGATATCTGGTATCAGCACTTTGCTATCTCTCTATTAAATGAAATCCAATTGTGCCTCACTGGCAGGCCGGTCCTTTTCAATATTGCCGTGGCATGAAATGAAAGCATTGATTCTCTCTCACACACATTTACACAAAAAGCCACCCTGTGAATTTGTTACCTGACCACATCCACAGCTCCGGGCCGTACTTTAGGGTCGCTGCCCATAATAGAGACGCTAGCGGCAAATGAACCGTCAATGCTAAAGACGACACACTCCATCCCCCGCGGCAAGACCGTCAGGAAGGCCTCCGCGCTTGTCTGGTCACCCCTGCGAGGAAAGAGTGACATGAACAAAAATCTGGCTCTTGATCAAGCTCAAGATGTGGCATGAAGCCCGAGATCAATTTAACAGTGAGGAGTCCTTCTCCTTCAGCCCTCAGGGTGAGAGTTTTATGAGTGCCAATTGAACGCTTGCAAATTATCCCCGCTGAGACAACCTTGAGAGCACGGCCATTTTGGATACATTACAAGTAATCCTCAGGGTCCCATTGACTTACTTGACAACCATTTTGATGGGGTAGACCCCCACGGCCAGCTTTTTGCTTTTGGGGATGGTGTAGGTCACTCTGCCACTGCTGTTGGTCACCTCGGTGTCTAAGTGCTCCCAGCGACCCGACTGCGGCTGGGTCATCACGTACACATCGACCTGAGAGACAAAACAACAAAGAAACAGACAGTGGGAGGAAGCAAATGAGATGGAGGGAGATAATTGAGGCACACTAGGGTTGTCACGACACCAAAATGTCAGTAGTCTATACCAGTACCACTGACATTGCTATATATCAGTTTCAAAACCACAGCAAGCACTGTTTTGCTATTTAATGCACTCCTTTATTTGACGCATTAAATATTAATAAACAAATTGAACAAAAGTGACAGCAGAGATATTTACAATGCCACTGAAGATTTCCATTTCAAATAAATGTTGCTCTTTTGAACTTTACTTTCATCAAAGAAACTGATAATAATAAGAAATATTTCTTGAGCACCAAATCAGCATATTGCGATGACTTCTGAAGGATCATGTGACACTGAAGACTGGAGTAATGGCTTGCCATCAACGAAATAAATTACATTTTAAAATATCAAAAAATAATAAAACAGTTACTTTAACACTTTACTTAAAGCCCTATGTGTATAATGAAATATAAAAGTAGTTTTAATGCATGAATCATGCCCTATAATGCATTGTACAACCTCATGAATAATTGTAACCACAGTTAAGATATTACAACACATATAAATTCATTTTTACACTATGCTTTTAAATTCAGTTATAATTATTTACAACAAGACATAATGCATTACAATGCACATTATGAATATTATAATGGATTATACCCTTTAATTACCGTTTATAATGCATTACACATAAAGGCTTTAAGTAAAATGTTACCTTAATATGTAATAATATTTCACAATATTACTTTTTTACTGTATTTTTGATTCAAATAAACAGCCTTGGTCAGCATAAATTTTCATAAACATGAAAACAAAAAACTGACAAAACCCAAACTTTTGAATGGCAGTGTTTTTAGAAGTAAATATTATTTTTATATTAAAAATACTGTATAAGCCACACAGTATTTATCAATAACATTACATTCTGAATAACTCAAAAACAGTCAGTAATTAAGAAAATAAAATGAAGTGGCTTTGTGTTATTTTTATTAATTTGAACAACAAAGAGTAAATACTGTAGGTATTTTCACAACAATATTATTAATTTTTCCTGCCTCTCAAAGTATAACTTAAAAAGTTTATATTAGTACTTTAACAAGATTAGTTATTGGCTTCAGAATGTAGTTAATGAATGGTTTACATATTAACACATCTGTACGTCTAACTATGCAGTTCATCAGGTGTTTACACGTGCAGCCACACATTACAACGTGCAAATGCTATTCACAGAGAACTGAATGTGTACTGATACTGTAAAAGTTACTGGTAAGGTTTCACTTGCGTCCAAAGTACCAGTATCATCATTAATTTTTTCATTAGTAGTTTCATTGTGAAAACAACAACCCCTTAACAATTCCACTGACATTTTGGTTGCATGCAAACAGCTTGTTTGAATGCACATTCTATGATAGTGGACCCCAGCTCTCTTACCTTTTCCCCAGTCAGGGTCACCATATCCAGCGGACCATACATGAAGCGACCAACCAGGGTCTGATGCCCGTCCTCGGTTGCGATGACATCATTGACTCTGTGGTTGGCGGTGACATTCTGCAGACAGAAAAAGATGTCAGGTTGCTTTTTCTTTTCTATAATTTTCATGCCACAAGAGAGTCTGTTATCACAAATAAATAAGGCAAACAATAAGCGTAAATGACACTGATAATACTGCCAATCACCATTTCTGACAGATGGAAAAAGAGAAAGGGGCAGTTTAATAAGTATGCAGTACAAAGTACTTCCAAAAGAGGGTGTCACACTCTAATCCTTCCCTTCTTCAATAAATTTCATTTAAGTGATAAAGCTGTTCTACACAGAGCTCAGTGAAGATAAATCCTGCAGCCCCTGCTGAGGCAGCTGTGCTTAAATGTGAAATTAAAGCAAGCAAAATACAGAGCTATGCAAATCCTGAAAATAACTGGCCACAGTCACCTTCATGCCAGCAGAGGAAGCAGGCAAACAGAGAGGAAGATAAATGTAATAAGCTTTTACTCTGCTGCTTTATAGAGCAAAGGCAAGGCTTTGAGACAGCGTCTAAATTCACAAAAACATGTTCCCATAAGCCTGACTCAAAACATCCCTCTCACATACCAGCTACTATAGTGATGAAATCCAACAGGATACTGAGGCTTAAATGATCTGGGGCCTTAAAAACTGCAAACAGTACAAAATTTTCACATTTCTGAACTAAGTTTGAGTGGTGCTTGCCCATGGCTTTATGTGCCACTGCTAAAGCTTTGTGAGTGGTTGTCAGCATGTTGCCATGTGGTTGCTAGATGGTTATTTATAGGGCTGCATGATTTGGATGAAAAAAATTAATTGTGATTAGTGCTGCCAAAATTAGTACATTAATGCATGCAATTTTTTTTCTTTTTTTTAATTTTATGCAATTAACACAGAGGCGGAGCTAGGGTTGGCCACCCCACTCACAACTGCTGCTTCTGTCTATTTTTTCTTAACAAGAATTGCGTTTATTTATTTTTGGCATTTTTTTGGCTTTATGGTTGGACAGGTCAGAGCTGACAGGAAGCGAAGTGGGGGGGGGGGGGGGGGGGTCGGCCCACAAGGCTATCAATGCAGAGAGAATAGCATTTATTTAGACGGAGAACGTCTTCACGACCACATCAAATGGGAAACTTTTCAGATGCGCACTCCAATTCGCCTCAGTGCCAGGCAATAATTAAATGAGCGCAGAAAATGTACAGATGATGACAGAGCTAAACTAGTCCGAAAAAAAATCTAAGAATTCGAAATAGTCAAAGCAATGTTAGAATTAGCAAGCAAGTTTCTGGCACTCATGTCATCAGAAATCACTGAAAATGATTAACTTCTAGGTGTGTGACGAGACACTTATCCCACGAGACAAGACACAAGATGAGATTTTTTGATTTTTTTAAAGAAATCCTCAATGACTAAATATATAGGGGAAAATAGACATTTATTCAATGGAAAAACACAAAATGCAAAAAATGTAGAAGCATTTCAAAATCAACTTGTGCTTTATTAAATTAAACTTCTATTATATATCTACATATTATAATATATCTGTTATATGCAGCAATAAACAACATGTAAACTAGAGCTGTTTTTTATATATAAATGGGAGATCATGATTATCACACAATTCTGAAGAAAAAAAGATTAGAAAACTAAATAAATAAATAAAATAATTTACTAGTGGTTTTGGCAAAATGTTCATTGCTTAAGTCTTTAAAAAAATATATTAATAAAAAAAAAAAAAAAAAAAAAAAAAATTAAGGAGTCAGTGTCTCAATTCATAAAGACTTGTTTCACTATTGGAATCTCCTGAATGAATGATTCAATGACAAATACTTTTTTTAAATGGGCAGTTGTCGTCACCTGCTGAAGGAAGATTGTAAGCATTGCAATACATACACGTGTTAAGATACTTTCGTTTTGAACGCTACTGTAGAGAATAAGTGTTTATACCCAAACTATAAACTTTTATCCCAGTACTTATGTTAATTAAATGTCTGTAACACAGCCTGAATGATTCATTAACATGAGCAGCGATAAAACGTGCTTCTCACGCTCCACTGATGCTCGCGATGTGAAACAGACGTAATAGACATAGCTGAATTGTTGTCTTTCAGGAATAAGATTGCATGTGTGTTTGAATTGAGATCGTGATCTTTAAATGATTAATTGTGCAGCTTTAATGTAACTGCAAATTGTTTTGCTAGGATATCTTCATTTTCTCTCGAGACCAGCCGGATCTCGCAGGACACATCGGATCCCGTCACATCCCTATTAACTTCAGGTCATTTTGTCACTTTAGTGTGTACATCACTTTAAAATAACTTCCTGCCATGGTTACTTCTGAATGAGAATCTTCTGTAAGTACTGTGACTTTGTTAATATTATGCTATTACGTTGGTATGGCATGAGCCCACACAGAGAGCTGTACAGCCCCGTAAATCATTAGCCCACAAAAGCTAATGAGACTGATTGCACTGATTTGTCATTTAATGAAGCGGTTAAACATTTCTCAGCTTGCAGCCATTTGCATATTGATTAAGTCAGTCAATAATTCATCTTGGCATGGGCCTATACATGTTTACCATATGATGGGCTTCCAAACCAACACACATACTGATGAGATACACACAAACAGCCAACAAGCAACACACCACCATATGTGCTGGTGACACACCTGAGTGGATCTTCAGACACAAGGCTAATCCGACAAAGGAGTATGTTGCTGTGTAGGAAAAGCATGTATGCTTGTCGAATGGATCCAGATTGGTGCCTACTTTATGCCTTGCAGCTCGCTCACCGAGCCAGAATGATGCAGCATATACACACAAATAGAAGCATTCAGGGTCTCACAAAGAAATCAGGAGAGTCTTTCGAAAACAACATGACTGCACAGAAACGCCTTTGACTTGAAAGGCTAACAAGCGCTCTGATCAAATACTATTGCGACCATCAGTGCATTCAGAAGGGCTCAGTGGGTGGCAAAAATAACCACGATTTCAGATCAAGGCCCTGAGTGATCAAAAAAACATTCCCTGTCAAAAGAAAAGGTAGCAGTGATAACACAGAAGTGTTTCACTGAGCTATACTTAACCTCAGTGAAGGACTGGGAAGAATTGGTCTTTGTTATGGTGGGTTCTTTTGAAAGCGAGCGCTAAAAAATACCCTGTAAACCTGCATAGGCACTAGTTTTCAGCAGCACTGTTAGGTAATTGTGTTGATGTGTCTCCGAGCAGTAAATCAAGGTCGGCCGTGATGCTTATTTTCGTAAGGCGCAGATTTCTGCCCACACACGCTGAGCTATTGTGCCGCATTTGAGAAACTCAAAGCCCTGGCAGAGGGGGGATATTTTTAGTTCTTCTACAATGACTCTGCTGCAGTCCACATTTCACTTGAGTGATATGTGTGTGTGTTTGTGTGTCTGTCTGAATCTGTAGACCAGAGCCAGAAATTAGCCAGGGCTCAGGGGGGAAAAATGCCATTCAAAAGGGACAAAAATGCCCTGGATATTGAAATATAGGAGCCAAAGAAATGTCCCTAATCGAACAGCTATTACATAAAAATCTACAATGACCACAGACAGTATACTTTACAATCCAACACAGAGACAAGATAATTATTTTAATTACTATTATTATTAGGGATTTAAATTTAAATTGATATTCAAATTCTGGATTATCCAGTGAAACGTCAGACTTCTCTCTGGTGACATATGCTGGACTTTTCCAACCATTTAGTCAGTTTAAATCCACTCGTTTCTTACAATCAAGCAAAGTCCATGGCCTATACTCGGCTGTATGTCACAATACAGAAGAAAACATCTACTGCTACTTCTATTCAATTACGAATTTAAGTATTCAACATTGACTGATATAGAGATATAATATATATATATATATATATATATATATATATATATATATATAAACTCAGCCGATAACCAATATAGTACTAATATATCATGCAGTGCTGTTTTTATATGGTTAGAAAAACAATATGCCCACATATTAACCATTAAAAAATCAATTCCAAGAGGCAAACATTGCCTCTTAATAAATATCTGACACTGCTGCAGACGAATACCTCTATCACACTGACATCTAAATGATGTGTATAATTTTTCTGAGGATTTTTTGTGCACGGGGTGTGTTATTATTAACTAAAGACAGTTATTTTTAATGGAAAGTTGAACTACCTGGGTAAAAACACAAAGCTTGATGTCTGAAAGTTTTCCAATGTATGTGAGAGTATGTTTTGTTTTGTCAGCTCGGCCACGTTTGTCCTTACCCTAAGCTTGACGTGTGTGCGTCTGGTTTGCGTATTCTCCTTCTCCGTAGTTGTTGGTGGTGAGGGGGGGGCGGAGTCAGAGTTTTCCATCTCTTGGGCTTTCGCATAGTCACAGTGCATCACCTGTCAATCAATCACACAGATATTAGTAACCAATCAGTGTTATCACGAGGCTGTGCAACCTTTAAGGCATGTTAAAGGCGAAGTGTGGAATTTCTGTGGAATTAGAAGCAGCACACGGAATTGCAATTGTTTGCCAACAGGTGACAGGTTTCCTGGCTTCCCTTGGTTCACAAACATGTTATTTGGTTGAGACAGATGATGAGATGTTGGACTACAAATGACTTGCAGTACAGGTAGTATCTGCACAGTATCCTTGATACAAAATGGAAAATAAAATGTGTAGTATGTGGTGTTAAATCAAACTATGAATCAGCAGTATTCTTAAGGGATGAATAGTCAAGTTGTAATCATTTTTCATTCAAGTGTATAAAATAAGAAAAGCTATTTCCCCCAAGGATAAACAATACAACATTCTTTAAATGCTGCTACTGCAAAGGTCTGAATGAATCAGAATGCAGGTATTAACTCTTCAAATGAAATACAAAATTTGTTATTTTATCCGTTTCCTGCTGCAATGTAACTTGCTACTGTGAGAAATACACCTACAATCAAAAACATTCCTTATGACCTCTGAGAAAAAAAAAATTATTGACTCAGTGGATTCAGGTGTAGATGAAACTGAAATCTTTGTTGCTGTAACATTTAAGTTGGATCAAAAGGTCATGTTTATTAGTCTTCTGTGTTACTATTAAGGGTTGAGGATTTGAGATAGCTGCACTTGAGGTTCTAAATCTTTGCAAAATCATGTCCAACCTTGACTTCGACAAAGGTGTTTATTGCATTCTGTCAGTGGAGGCGTTAACCAAACTCCAGTGACATTGAGTCATAAGACCCAAGTGATCCTTTTTCAATTCAAATTGATATTACAGTCACAGCCAATGAGAACATATTTTAATTTGTTTGATACACAGCCATGTGGATGAAGTGGCTGGACCAATGAGATTTCAGCGTGGGCAGTGCTGCCCAGTGTGATGAGACAGAAACAGAAATCGCATGTCAAAGACAAGGTGTCAGTCTCACATCAATCTTGATATTTGTTAACTGAAACCGTGATTTCGCTTATTAAAATAAAGCTGAAATAATATAAAATATAAATAGATGAAAACTTGTACTAAAGTACTAAACTTCAAATAAGATGAAGTACTAAAATTACTAAAACAAAGCTGAATACAAATAAAAATAATTACCATATTTAAAATGAAAAGTGCAACATAAAAACAAAAGGTCATTAAAAATATTAATAAATGCTATAAATAGTCAAATAACATTGTCAAATGTCACAAAATCCTAGTTTTTTCATACTGAACAACCCATATTTATATCTCTGAATGATTGTACACGCTTTGGCAAGGCTCCACCTTTTCATATGACATTTTGAAATGTATAAGTAGTATATAATAACTTGATCATGTCATAATGGCATCTACAATGACAGCTTTCCATTTAGCAGTCCCTGAGGAATGCACAATAAACTAAGGAGAACACAAACAAATTAGACCAAATACATAAAACATGAAACCAAAAGCACAAAATTTGCACATAGATAACAACACTATCTGGCGTGAGACACCTAAATCAAACACTGCAGCTGGAACTCTTGTCAGCTCTATTTCTCTCCTTCACGCAGGCAAAGACAATCATGAAGGAACTGCATTCAGAAAGATAGATTGGTCTATGATTTGCCTAAATTGACTACTTCCTTCCCACCTGTGCCGAAGCCGCTTCTTAAGAATGAATTTAATAAGAGGTGCCATTTGCATTTGACACTCTAAAGTGAAGCCCGTGTACATCTGCATTGAGAACTACATCTGTGATTTGATCTTCAAAAGTCTCTGAAAGTGAAGGGTGTGCCTATATTTAGTTGTCTCTCAGCCAGAGGTACGGCTGTTATGAATAAAAAAGGCATGTTAGAATAAAGTACAGTCCTTTGGCTGAATCGAAATTTCCAGCACAAAAGACAGAGAGGAAGGAAAAGGGGACGAATTAGGAACAGCGGGCAGAGAGAACTGGACTCTTTTGAAAGAGGACAGATAGAGGTTGTGAGAACAGGGTATCTAAAATCTTTCTGTGGTAAAAGGCAAGTCTTGCAGTCTTGTCACGTAGTACTAATTTGATTTCTCTGGTATGGGTGGAGCATAGTCAGGGAGTCTGAAAGTTATTAAATTTTTTGACCTGAAAGATGCACAATAAAAAAAAAAAAAAAAAAACAATGGCTATAGCAAACTCCTATGAAGTTCAGGATGGTCCTCAACACAGCTCGGGAAGATCTGAGGTGTCAATGTCTCACAGCAAAATGGAAAATGATTTTGAGCTTTGTTCCAGTGTTTAATAAATGGCTCTAAATGTACCTGTCGCAGAAGGAAGGCGACCACATCCGTGGATTCCCAGTACGAAGCGTGGAACAGATGAGGCAGAGCCACTGTAGGGAACGCTGTCAGGACGTCCGGACAGTACAGAGCGTAATCCAACCGCTTAGACCCCCACCAGTTGCTGGAAACTATTACATACACAGAAACAAACTATTTGGTATATGGTTTATATAAACTATATACAATTGTTCACAATTGTTTGAAATCAGTAAGATTTCTTTAAAGATTAAAGATCACAGTAGTGAAAAAGCAAATACCTGGCAACCACATAAGTTACAGTTATAATTGAGAGGACACTGTCACCTAATTAAAATTCATAAACCAGGGCTTATAATGTGTTTCCCCACATTTAAGACCGTTTTTATGTCCTTGTATAAAAAAGAAACATATAATAGAGAATAATGCTAAACATTATGGCACACTGTACCATTATATATATATCTCGTTAGAGATAGACAGATCTTGTAAGAATAAAGCAGTGCCAATAAAACTGCCATTTTTGGACTAATAACTGCCATTATGTCCTTTCTCTGCAGCTGAGATATGATCTACTTGAACAGAGTTACATACACTGCAGCAGGCCTTTTGGCAGCACAGAGAGCCGCTAACACTGCATTGCTTGGCTAGAGAGCAAAAAGCATTTCTAATTATGAGGTTTACGCAGTACTGAGTCTGACAAAAGATCAAAAGGCTTTAGATAAAGTTAGTAAGAGAGTTTAATATTGTGCCTGGAGCTCGCCCACCCGCTGCCCACTCACTGTTGGTGACGGTGCTGCTCAGCCTGCTCTCCCAGCAGCCAGATATCTGGCTGTCCATGCTGGTCAAACTGGACCTGCGGACCTCACCGGCCACCCGCCCACCTGCACTGTGCTCCTTCTGGGGAGAGGAGGAGTGCGAAGCGCCCACCAGAGCCGTGCTACCGGGCAGGAACACGTCAGGGTAGCTGTGGATCTCATCGACTGCAGAAAAAAAAACAGGTCATGGTGGAGAAAGTTGGATATGTAGAGTAGGGTTGGATCAATATCAGAATTTTGGCTTTGGTACAATATCTGCCTCTGGTACCGATAAAAATCAATACCTTAGATAGAACAAATGAAATGATTACATGAAACTAGGGTTGTCAAAAGAATCAGTCGTTTAATGCCAATATTTCTTGACCTATTTTTGTGGTTAACACATCCTTTTAAAAGAAAAAAAAATAATGTTCAAGTATTGGGTTCAGTAATTAATTTGGAAAGCATCTGGGAAATGCAAACCTACAGTTAATGCAAAGCTGCAATAATACAACAATTCTCTACATTTTATTTTTCATTTGATTGACTTTTCTCAACATCTCAAAAACTTAAATTATAATTTAAATTGACCAGCTCTGTTAAACATCTAAAAAAATTAATTAGATAAATTGTGAATATTAAACGTGTGTGTGTGTGTGTGTGTGTGTGTTTGTGTGTATATAACTATTCATATGTGTGTGTGTGTGTGTGTGTGTGTGTGTGTGTGTGTGTGTGTGGTATATACTATATATATATATATATATAATATATATATATATATATATATATATATATATATGTATAAAAACAGTAATAACTGATATGTGATAATCTGCCTCATTTTATGGATTTTCTTTGATTTCATGAAAAGTTTGTGAATATAAATGAATGCAGTACGTGTTTGTGTGTGAGAAAGACAGAAAGAAAGAGAACTGGCACGATTCTAGACAACACCACACCATGAGCCCAGAGGAGCCTGTTTAAATTGAATTTATAAAACCCTCAGCCACTGCACAACCAAAACAACAAAAGCCTCCCTTTCACTCTCAATATAAGTCACCACAACGTCAAACTATGTTTGTGCAACGGCCCTAAATGCTTCCTGACAGGGATCAAGCGCTCTCCTTTCCTCCCTCTTTGAGAACACAGAATGACATGCAGGCAGAAATTCTTTAAGGGTCCACCCTGGCTAATCTGTCCCTTTATATGCCTGCTGCCTCGTGCACACATGGCCTGTTATTTCTGACAGGGGTAAATTGAATCCATTTTCATTAGTCCAGCAGCCAGTGCAGAAAACATCCCATTAGTCTGGCCCACATTATGGGCGCAACCACATGCACGTGTGAGCCGGAATATATGTGTGTGTCACATTGGCAGCTGTGTCCCACTGACCACTACAGGTGGTAAAGATCACCTCTCCTCTGTCATTCCAGCAATTGGCTTCTCTCATTTGCCACTGCCATGGGCTCGCAAATGGCCAGGGTTTCAATTATGATGACAGTCACTGAATTGTGGGGGACAGGGATGGTTGGATGTCTGTAACAGACAAGAGCGTAGGAACAATCCGAAAAGTGAGGTGAGGAGAGATTTTAAATCATATCAGCATCTTTTCACAAGTATGATATGGTTTAAATGCCTAGTTGCCATAGATACAATCATATCCAAATTATTTTTCAATGCTGAAGTAAGCCATTTTCTATGAATGTGCAAGACCTGTGGTTCTTTAGCCACAGTAGGGAAATAACGAGAAGAACAACAAAGTGCAGTAAACAGTAAAACTGTTTGCACTACAAACCAGTTTGTTCAAAATTAAGATAATACATTAAAATAATATGGTAAGATACACCAGTTTGAAATATCATTATGCCCTTCATGACAACTGTGAGGGGGTGAATTTTTATATAATTCATCCGTTTAAATTAAAGCCCATTTTTGTTTATCCGCGAGTGATGCGCGATGATGCACTGCCAAGATGACAATGACTGGCTCCGCCCACTTTGGCCTTTAAATATGCTCTTCAGACCCCTACGGGTGACGTCATGGACACTACCTCCATGTTTTATACGGTCTATGAGCCAAACCCATAAAATGTACAAGTGGCCATGCTAACTAGGGCTTGGTAAAAAAATACTGATATCTCGATATTAATCGATTCTCATTTTTATGGAACGATATCGATTCTTAAATACCAAGAATCGATTAGTCTAGCCTGTTTTCAGTTAATGGATGGAACATCCCATCCAATATATTGCAATAAGCATTGTGCTTTGGTACTTTTAATATGAAACAAAATCTCAGATTTCAAATTCTGTCTGTTGTTGTATTGCAGTATTCAAACAATAAATGCTGTTTTGGCACTGTTTAATGTGAAGTGACAGATCGCTGTAGCGCCTCAGTTCAACAGCAAAGGCGCAAGTGAGCTAATCATCTCCTCCACATTAATACCAGTTTCAGCACAAAATAAACATGACTAAACATCCGAAGGTAGGTTAAAAGAAAGAGTACAACTTTACAATCCCTCTCATGTAATCGCACAATGAGTGTTTCTCTCAGCCGCACAAAGACGTCAATATAATGTCTTGTAAACAATGTCACATAACGTCACATTTACCTCAGAAAAACATATTCATGACCATAAACTCATTAGTCAGATAGAAAAATAAACTGTATAGAGGAGCATTTTCTTAAATATATGACCATATAACATGTTCATTATAAATTTTACTGTTTTTCAATGTTTAATTTATGTTTGAACAAATCCATCAAGATTTTATGACATCCACCATTGTTTATATATATATATATATATATATATATATATATATATATATATATATAGATATATATATATATATATATATATATATATATAAAACAACAACAAATTAAAGTAGAAATATTATTATGTACAGGTAATTGTAACTTTATTATTTTGTAATTGTAACTTTATTATAAGTGTAATTTTTACAAATCAGTCAATATTAACCTTCAATATTATAGTAATGTAGTACCAGCTGACTCTTGTGTATATTTTACAGCATTAGTTGAGATTTTTTTTTCCCTGAGAAAATTTGGCATATACTCGCTCTCACACATACATATTCTTCTCTTACATACACACATTTTCTTCAGACATACATACATTCTATATTATATATATATATATATATATATATATATATATATATATATATAGAGAGAGAGAGAGAGAGAGGAGAGAGAGAGAGAGAGAGAGGAGAGAGAGAGAGAGAGAGTAGAAATGTATGTATGTGAATGGAGAGTGTATGTGTGTGAAAGCATAAATATATGTATATGAAAGGAGAATGTAAGTGTGTGAGAGTGCCAGAATGAATTATGGCTTGTACGGCCCCTCACATGTATATGTATATGTATATGTATATGTATATGTATATGTAGAAAGATAGATATATATATAGATAGATAGATAGATAGATAGATAGATAGATAGATAGATAGATAGATAGATAGAGATAAAATAATAATAAAAATGTATGTGTAACAATTCTCAATGTTTTCGTAATCATAATTATGCTCAGTTTGTCATTCATGAACTGACACATTTTACCCCACCCTCCCAAACAAGGGATGAGGCGAGTTATAATGATTGGTATGACCCTGGTAATAGAGGTCTGGAAAAGGGGAAATGGATGGCTTGGAAACGAGCAGGGATGAGGGCTGGTGGACAGAGAGCACGATACTGATGCTAGGTGTGAATTCTAAGCAAGGGCAGCCCTATCAGTGCTGGTCATCAGAAAGAGCCTCTGCGATTTTATTGCTTTCCAGTCATGCTGACATCTCTGAGAGCTTGGCTAAGGCGTGTTCAGAATCTGCTTATGCCCGCTCCAAGTGTAGCCACAAACTGCAAAATGCTCCAGAGTGCCAAACTCTCCTATCTGGGTACAGTTTTGCAGAGTTAACCCCCACAGTCTCTCAGCTTGACCTTTTCCGAGGAGTTTTTGCCGGGCACAGGACGCTGCTTAATTTCTCATGTCACTAAAGGCCCTGGAGCCAGCTACAGAATACAAATTCACAGGAGCTCTCTCTTCAGAAAGCGTGGACTGGAATCAGACAGCACCATTACGCTAAACCCAGATGAACACAGGAAAGAGAAAGACGACTGCTCTATATGCAGACATTAGGAACAGGCAGGGAGACTGATCACACTTTCAATACAGAGTTCATTAGTGTTACCAAAGCTATCTAGTTAAGTGAGCGATGGGCTTTTTACAACAATCCCACTCATTCTTACCAAGATGAAGCATGCATATAAATGGTAGCAAGCATATTCTGGTGTGATCACGACACTGACGAAAACATTTGGGTGAGAGATTAGTTTGACAAATGAACAAACACTTGACTTGTGTACAGCTAAAAAGCACAGATGCAATGATAATACATTAAGGAGAATAACTGAAAGCATACAATTAAATAGCCACTTTCTAAGTTCATGAGTCACCCATTTAATTATACCTGAGAAGTGATACATGAGCAACAGAGGGAAAGTGATAGAGATAAGAGATACAGTACATGAAAACAGGGAAATTGGAGCAGGAAGGAGAAATCGGAGCATGTGACAGTGCTCCAGAATGTGACCATTATGCAGCAAATTAAAAGTTATTCAAAATTATAGATACATTTTATCAACATCAATGTGGTGTGGTCAGATCTTTAGAGTGCACGTGTGCCTCCATTTTTGGAATCAGTAAGAATTTTGAGAAAAAAAAGTTAATATTTTTGTTTAGCAAGGATGCATTAAATTGATGAAGTGACAGTAAAGACTTTTACACTGTTACAAAAAATGCTGCTTTTTATAAAATTCTATCCATCTAAGAATCCTGAAATAAAAGTCATTTTCATAAGTATTACACATGCATCAGGGTTTCAAAAAAATCATTAAGCAGTACAAATGTAGTTTTTTTTAAATGAAATGAAATGTTTTTTGAACATCTGCATATTATAATGATTTCTGAAGGATCTTATGACACTGAAGATTAGAGCAATGGCTGCTGAAAATTTAGCTTTGCCATCACAGGAAATATTACACTTTAAAATACATTAAATTAGAAAACAGCTACTTTCAGATATAATTATTTTGAATTAAATAAATGCAGCCTTGAGCTTAAGAGATTTATAAAACAAAAAGACGGCAGCGGCAAGGTGCAACATTCAACTTTTAGAAAAAAAAAAAAAAAAAAAAAAAAAAGGACACCGCACTGGAACACAAAAAGCAAGCTCAACTGAGCAAAAGGTCTTGCTCAAAATACTGGCTTAGCATGACTTATAAAACGACTGGGCAACTCTGAGAAGATTGAAGACTAAGGCACAGCATTTACTACTATGCTGTAGAATAACACGAGGGACCTTTGAGATGAGGGCGAGGTGGTATATGAGCTCTGGGCATGAGGGGCTGAAGGCAATGCGGAGTTGAGAGGAATAAAGAGTTCAGTGGAAAGAATCAGGCTGTTCTTCTGTGTAATGAGAAAAGGAACTCCATGATGTCGCTTCACATATGGATTTGGGATCGCGGTCCCCAGTTTCCAGCTACTTGAAATAAATGGCTCCGGATTCTCAGTCAGCCGGCAAATGAAATGAATCAATCAAAATGCACAGGAACAGCATAAACACGAAAACAGATGGATATCAGATACATTTTTCACATTAAAGGCCCGCTGAGTAAATCTGTAATGATTCATAATGAAAGAACCCTACACATGGGAGGCTGCTCCAGAGATACTCCATTAGGATGGCAATCATTAAGTACTGCATTAAAACAGAGCATGTGTGTGCGGTGTGTGTGTGCATGCATTAAATTAGACACATCCACGCCTCGGTATCTAACAAATATTGTGACATTCTTCGCTTATGATCAGCAGAGTGAGACTTGATGTAATTAAAAGTCAGTGTCACATTTCCTGTGAGACTCAGACTGTTCTCTCTCAATGGCTGATGCCTGTCTCTGTTGCATGAGTGTTGATGAGGGTTGTAAAGGTTTCACAGTTAATACTGTATGCATTTGCTTTCCTGTCAAATGATCTTAAAAACAGCTCATTTACACATCATATTTAAAGTGGAGTTATGGTCCTTCAGATTATTATCCTTAGGCATTTTCAAATGTGTTTACTATTCATTATTTCAGTTTGTTTTTGAATAAATTTTCATCTTTTAATCTTCTGAAAAGTCTGTTAGTTGAAATGACATTGAAAAATATTTAGTGTGTGTTTGTGTGTGTGTGTACTAGATGCAAACTTGAATACAAGCACTGACTGAAATAGCTTTAAAATACTAAAATTTATCAAATGACTAAATCTTAAATTAAAACTAAAATTAAAAGCTAATTCAAAATATTAATAAATACTATATTATATATTATATGAAAAATACTAAAACACTAGTTTAGCCAGATTCGTTATTTCTGTCATTGAAATGTTTCTTAAGGATACATCATTAGCTCAATAATATTTGTCCTAGTTCTAAGCCTAGCCTAGAATATAGAACAAGCCTAAAATGGATGACATGTAAGTTAAATATGTCTGCAAAGCAGGATAAAATATGCTCTAAATAAATCAGGACCTCATTACAGAGCGAGACACCAGCCTGCAGAACTTGGTAAAACTCCAGGGAATCTGACAGGGAGTAAAAGAATGTAAGGGGGACAAAAGGGGGGCACAGAATTGCTCAGGTTAGCAGTTATATGTCTGGGAAAGGAGGAAGTCGTAGAAAAATCCAGTGTAGTTTCTTCCCCAGAAAACCTTGTTAAAAGCCAAACCAGAATAATTCCTCAAAATAGCACACAGAAACAATTTGGCAAACCAAGATAAGCACATTACTGTGATAAAGCAGTTATGAATCATAATAAAAGGAATAAATGAGTGAATACTGCACTTTATTTGTGCATGTGGTTTAGCGGCGTACAGTATAATTGATTCTCAACGGGATATCTCACTCACCGATAAGGTTGGAACGACCGTCTCCCAGTGGATAACGCTGGTAGCGGGGCACAGGGAACGGAGGCAGTTTGTGGAATTGGGAGTGCAGCAACGGCTCGAGTCTAGAGGCCGACGGGTCAGAGGGGTAAAACAGGTTGAAGATCTGTGAACATGCAGGCCGGAGCTGAGACACTGCAGGATAAATAGAACAGATAAAGATGTCAAAATTAATTGTGAATATGATTGAGGAGGAAGAAAACATAACAGAAGTGTATACAGAGGACAATGCGCCCTTGACATTAATTGGAGAATTTCCACACCAACCCTGGACAGCTGGAAGCACAGTGCGTCTCATTGCAAGCACCAATCCAAGAGGACAACCCAGCAGAAAACAATCCGACACCTCAAAGTCAAAGCGACCTGGATTCAACATTAAACTGGTGCTGCTGCTCGGTCTCAGGTCTGTTCCATCCTGTATCAGACTAAATACACACACACAAAAGATGCCATTTACTTATAAAGTTACAGTATGCCACGTAGTTGTTGCCTTTGGCATTTTGGGAGTTATTTAAAGCAACAGTCCACACAAATATTTTCTCTGAATTTCCCTCAGGCCATTCAGGACATCTCACCAATGGATCCTCTGCAGTGAATGGGTGCCGTCAGAATAAGAGTCAAACAGCTGATAAAAACATCACAATAATCTGCAAGTAATCTACACAAATCCAGTTCATCTATTTCTGTCTTGTGAAGCAAAAAGCAGCATATATGTAAGAAACAAACCCATCAAAATGTGCATTTTTAAATTTAAATTGTTGCTTCCGGTTAAAATACAAGTCCTCTATTCATAATAATGCCTTCAACAGAAACTCCTGGATAGCCTGAGGGTGAGTACATTTTCTGCAAATTTTTATTTTTTGGTGAGCTATTCCTTCCAGAATTCCCAGACAGCTGTCCTCGCAGATATCAAAAAATGTGCATACCCTGATATAAAATCATATTCAACCCCAACGGATTACAGCAAGAATCTTTCTGTTGGACTGTCAACAACTGTTCTCACTGCATTTCAAATCTCCACTCTGTTTTCGCACATTGTTTGTCTTTATTACCATTATGCTAGGAGCGATGATAGAAAAGCTCTTAAAGACTCTGACTGGCTATCTCACCTCAGACTGTGTGTGAAAAGTGTGAAAAGGATGGGGTGTACAGGACCCCGGGGACAGATGATTGGGAGTGAAATGTAGTAGAGCTGAGGGGTATGGATGAACTAAGTGATAAGTCTCCCTCAGGTCCAGCGCTATCAGTCCTGGGTGAGAAAAAGTGCTTTTGTCCAGTACTCCTCTCAGCGGCCCTTTAGTGACTGAACAAAGGTGCAAGATATAAAAACCTATGACAAGATAACTTGCATTGTAAGGGCTGGTAATGAAAAGGTAGATCAATCATCAATAGGAAACCAGCATCATGGTGCCCTTAAGCCAGCATTTGTATAGGAAAAAACCTACTTAAATGCAAAAATAATTTAGCAAAATTTGTATTTTCTATATGGCAAATAAAATAAGTTTTATGTAACAGCAAATTTATTGCACACACATTTAAACATACAAAAAAGGGGGCTTGTTGATGCTTGTTGATGAATTGATGACCAATATATAAAACATGCATTTTGACAACATATTAGGCTGAATTACTAAATTAAGCATTTTTGTGATAGCACACATTGTAACTAGGAAATACTAAGTAAAAATAAATGCTGAAAATGTTACTACAATAAAATGAATATTACAGTATACTATGTTACAGTATATTACACTATAAATTACAGTATAATACTATATATTATATTTTAAATTATATATTTTAAAATATTAAACTTTAATAGTAAAAATTAACATGTAAAAATTGTTTCACTTAATACATTTATATTCAAAATAATAAATAAATAAAATTAAGCATTTAAATAAAGATTTTCCAAGAATGTTTCAGTACTCTCAAATATCCAGATTATAATATTAATTTTTCCTGATTGGCTTATGGGATTCAAGACTTCAGAACATGGGAAAGTACATTTTTATTTATTGTCATTTGTGCTCACATTTTATTTAAAACAGTTTATGTATTCCCCAGTGACTCAATTTATACCTTGACATGACACAGCTTAGCCCTAATCCGAAACTACATAAGAATACTACTTTATTTGATATATAATTTTATGCACAATGACATAAATTGTTAGCTATAACTGAGGTTATGGAATTCTATTGTTGTACACAGCAATATTCAGGAACTGTTTTAATAAAAAAGCTTTGCTGGAGACTTACAACAACAATAGTGCAGAGAAATCTCTCTTGCCACATCAATACCTTAATAGGATCATTTAGAAGATAAACAGTCAGATATTTGGTCCTTTGTTGCTGTGGCATTGAGCAACTTCTGCTTCAATCTCTCATACAGTATTCGCACACTGACTGCAGCTGGGACTATTAATAGCACTGCAGACAGACGCAACATGCCATCAAGCAGCCAATATTGATAAATTGGATTAAAGAAAAAATATGACATATATGGATGGCTTGTCCAGAGGGACACATCTGGGTAATCTTGTTCTGATTTCTTATTACAAAAAAGAAGTATATTATATAGAAGCATAGATAATACTAAGAAATTCTCCCTGCCATTGTTCAAAAAAATGACCACACCAATGATAATATGTCAGACTACTCAAAATCAAAAGCAACTTTGACACTCTTCAGATATTGTTTCTGCATGGAGAAAATATTGTAATAGATACACTTCTAGAAGCAGGTTAAAATTCTGGTGTGTGTTCTTTCAAGTATGCAGTACCTGCTGAGGAATGGGTGGTGCTGGCTGCCAGAGGACTCTCCATCAAACGAGTCGCTCTGTTTGCGGCTGAGTGGAGTTTTCCTGTTGCGGGTCTCACTGGGGGCAGATAAGTCAATGTTGCTCCTGCTAAGACGTTTGCTGGAGCTCAGACTCGGACTGACCTCAGGGTTATCCTGAACGTGTGGAAAATGTGAAACAGCTAGTTGAACAGAGTCATCGTTTATATAAATGTGCAAATGATATAAATGAGCACTAAAGTATAGTGTCTGGATGGTGTGACTGATGTGACAGCTGTTCTGTGCTCCCTGAAGATCACAGTAGTGTGATAGGAAAACCCACAGGAATTTGCTCAGAAGTTGCTCTTTCATAGCGCAGAAGACTTAAATGAGCTCTCAGTGATGTTTTTTTATCAACTTTGTCTCAGAGGGTTGAAAAGATAAAAAATAAACACAATTGAGACAATTATCGACATTCTGAGTTATAGTACAGAGCTATGATGTGGATAGAATAACTATGTCAATCTGTTATTAGCCAAGATTTAAGATGTTTTAATTTATCAGTATCAGTCAGTATTGGGCATTTCATTGTGCATGTACTATTTACCAACTTTTTAACCTTTATTTATTTTGGTAACACTCAGTGCTACTGAAAAAGTAGCTAGCTGCACTACAAAAGTTACTATCAAAAAGTATCTCTACATTGAAACTACTTTCAATTTTTATTATTATTATTATTTTATTTTTACATTTAACATTACAAATAACTGAATAATTGTTAATGAAGAATTCTAATAACGTTATAAGTAAAATATAATGAAGTTATTATAAGTAAGATATTTGGTGTTTAAAACAACATATTGTAATGCAGTCATGACTTCAAAGAGTAGGGTGAATTCTGGTTGATTGGGACACTTTTTCCAATTCATTTCAATTACAAAAAGTGTCCCAATTGTTTGATTTTGAAAACTAGCCGATTCACACAATAATAAAACATATATCTTGTATTAGTATATTCATTGCTTTAGAAGTATTTTTCATTGTTAGCTCATGTTAACTAATGTAGTAAACTAATGTTTACAAATGGAATCTTATTGTGAAGTGGTACATATATTTTTTCTTTGCCATCATCATCATTACAAGCATGAATAATGTAATATCACTGTTAAATGTAATATCATTTTAACATATCAGTATCAGCTGATTGCGAATTTCATTGTATGCACTTTTTACATCTATTTTCATATTGCACTTTATAAAGTTGTGATGCCTAAATCGGCTTGAAGCATTACAAAAATGACGGATTCTAGTTGTTAGTTTTTTATTTGTAATATATTTTGTGTAATATGTGGCATCTGTTTTAATTGTCAACAGTGTATCCCTAATCAGGTGTGTTTTAGTGTTTCTGTACATACCTTTAAGCTCTCTGTGCTGTTTTGTCGGCTGCTGTGTCGCGGGCTGTTGCTGAAACAGAGAGCATCGAAACACAGCACACCTCCCACACAGTCTCCCAACAAACACACCTGTACAAAACACACACACGCACACAAATTCAACCAGAATCAGTGCAGAGTTTCTCCATGCAATCAACACTGTCAGGCAAATCTCAGGATTGCATAATGACAGCTCAATCTACAGGGCAGCCTGACAGTCAATAACACATTTAATTAATCGTACAGAAACAACACAGCTGCAACTCTATGCTTTCCTGTTTGCTGTTGAGGAACATCTTTATGGTGAGCTCAAATAATGTATGGATGTTCCACAAACAAACAAATCCACAGGGCTAATTATCTGTGTCAACAACTGATGAGCCTGTGGCATGCTGTAAATGAACTACAACGCTATGCTTTGTCAAAAAGCACCCTAATTTTTTCCCCAAATCAGAAGGCTAATATGTTATTTAAGCACTATTTGAATGGTCCGACTCCCTAGAGAGTCAACACTTGACACGTAGCTCATAAACTGTAGTCACCACTTCAGGAAATCATTGTGCCTTCTAAATTGACAGGAGTGTGTTATTGGATTAATCATGTGAGATTATGGAGTAAGACGAGTGGAAAGACTCCCTCCTTTTCGTCTGTTTTGAATGACTCATCACTGATGAGTCACTTTCCCTGCCAGAGACCCACACACCCTTCCCACTGCTGCTCTGTACAGTTTGCCTTCCTAATACAAATCAGGGACCACCCTCATCTGCCTGTGTGGCCGAATCTCATTTGTTACGAAAAAATAGCCAAAAATGGTTTCAGAGCTGAAACTAAAATCTCAGCCACATTTACCATTGCACTGAAAAATTCCGAAAACAAAGTACTGTATGTTTTCAACAGAGGGCAACGGTCCTGCCTACTTTTCCCATGCTACTGGTATTTTTCCATTCGTCTTTATTTTTAAAAGGTCTTTGGTAAAGCATTATAAGCCATGATCCAAACCAACCATCTAGGAGGTGAATCACATTACAAATTTTTATTTAAAGCAAAAAAAGTACTTGGAAATTTGACAAAAAAGGAGAGAATTTACAACACTGTTTACTTAACAGCTTTAATAAGGGCAGACAACTAAAATCCCATGAAACACTGCAAATTATATATTTAACATAATTGAACAATGGTGAAATATAAAACGATTCTGGTAACATTTAAAGCCTTTATGTATAATGCATTATAAAAGTAGTTTTAATGCATTAATTATGCCTTGTAATGCACCTTATAGTGCATAGTACAATCTAATAAATAGTTGTAACCACAGTTAATACATTATAACACTTATCAATTCATTGTTACACTATGCATTTTAAATTAGGTATATGATAAGATACAGTATAATGTATTACAACACACATTATGAATAATTATAAGGCATTACACTCTTTAATAACCCTTTATAATACATTATACATAAAGGCTTTAAGTAAAGTGGTACCACGATTCTTCCAAAGTTGTTGAGAGCATAGCAAGATTGACTTGATTGATTAATTTGTTGTGATTCATGGGAGTGGGTGTTCCCCGTCATATTTTTTTTTTTTTTTTTTTTTTTTCACAATTTGCTCACAGCAACTTTTTGATTGGTGGAATTTTCTTTACACCTTCATGGCAAAAAAAAAAAAAAAAAAAAAAAAAAATAAAAAAAAAAAAAAAAAAAAAAAAAAAAAAAAAAAAAAAAAAAAAAAAAAAAAAAAAAAAAAAAAAAAAAAAAAAAAAAAAAAAAAAAAAAAAAATTAAATTAATGCAAAATCATGGCTTCGACAAAAGCATATACCATTAATTAACCTTGGAGCTCACAACAGGCCTGTCTTTAAATGCCCACTTAATGATCAGTTATTAGTTTCACTAAAAATCAATCAGCTTCTCTATGGAGAAAATGAATGGATTTTGTTGACTTCTGAAACCTGACTGTTGTTCTATAGGAATGTGCACAATTGTGAATATTGCACAAGGGTGAAAAAGTATTTAATGCTGCATTAATTAAAAGTAAGCTGCTTGGTTTGATTGGGACTTCTGTGAAAGCAAAGCTTTATGCATAAACCAAAATGTTGCTAATGTGAGCACACCTTGAGATTGATGGGTGCTCCTGAACTCACCTGCCCCGTGAACCCCTGTCCCTCTGGAGACTGCAGAAAGCTGTTGTACACCTGGTTGGCCCGAGCGATCACGGTCGCGACGGCGTCTTGGTAGTGCGGAGCAGCTATGGCGAGCAGAGGTAAAGCGGCCAGAGGTAGATGGTCTACGCTGCTGGACACGCAACTCTCGTCATAGCTATAAGGGTTCAGACTGTGGAAGTGAAGAGCATGTTAGTATCCAAACTGGTGACCCTTTGACAAAGCATCAGACACAAGACATTTTTGTTTTGCTACCTTCTGAACTTTAAAAGATTAAATGCACCATAAACTACATCAGTAAGTTTTTAAACACTGGACGCTTGGCAGGTGCCCCAGTACTTACTTAAGTTGATGCCACTCATTCATGTCAAAATGACTGATCACTCTTTTTAAGGAAAATCTGTTTCAGATGTTAGCTGTGTTTGGGAACATGGTAGCTGGTTTCTAGATGTAAATTGGTCATTAGCCAATCCAAGCTGGTCATTATCTGGTACTAGTTGGACATTAGCTGGATGACCAGCTACTATGTTCCAAAACCAGCCGAAACACTTTAAGTTAGAACAACCAACCAGTAGCTGGTTAGCTCATACTACCTAATGACTTGCTCAGAACATCTAATGAACTGCTGAAGTGCTGATTACCTGTTTTCACTAACTAATGTCCAGCTTGAACCAGCTAATGACCATCTTCGGCCAACTGGAGTAGCTAGACAAACTCATACCACCTAATGACCAGCTCAGACCAGCAGATGACCAGTTTTGACTGGCTAATAACCAGCTTAAACCAGCTAACAACCATCTTTGACCAGCTAGAATTGCTAGACAAGCTCATACTACTAAAAACCAGCTTTAAGTAGCTAATGACCACTGTACACCAACTAATTACCATTTTAGACCAGCTAGAAACTGATTACCATTTTCCAATTCACAGCAAAAAGGTTTTCAGCAGAGATGATTTAAATGCATGACTCAGGTCAGAGAGATGACGATGACCCAATGTGAGAAGAAGAATTGCGGAGAAGCCTGAGGTGCTTTATCATGCTGCACTGCATGAGTCCACAGAATAAAATAAAGAGAAAACTGAAAGATTGCCCTGCCTTAACATTGTCACCTTGAACAGCTGTGCTAACCTCAGAGCCATCGATCAAGCACAGTGATTAGCGCCCCGAAGGCTCTGACAGAGAGACAGCAGTGCTTGGGGTGGTAGGACTAATGATGGAGGGGTACAGGCTTTTTATAGCCCAGGCCAGGATTGGGGCAAGAGCTTTACCTATTTGAGGAGAACACACCACCAAGTGGTCTAATTGTGCAAAATTCTAAATTTGATAACTCTTTCCCCACCAGCATTTTTGAAAAAAGTTGCCAGGCACCACCAGCAATTTTGATGATTTTCACTAAAATTTGATGGCCTACAGTATATTTTGCTGTATGAATATTTGAATATGCAATTCAATATGCTACTTTTAAACAAAAAATCTGTTTTATTCTAGCTTAAAGCATTCTTTTTTTTATCAACACTTGAATATAGGTAGGTTTCATAAAAATTTATAATTTTGAGCAAAAAGGTGAGAAAATCACATTTTTAATAAAAACTACATCTGGATAATATTCAGTACGATTATCAAAGCATAAATCCAGTAAATCGCTTCCATCAACATCTCCAAAGCTTGCACAGCCATATACCACTTCCTGGATCATCATTTTACTCCATAACATCATGCAGTTTTAATTTATATGCTGTCTATTGCTGATGATCACATTATTTATCATATACATCTGTTCACGCGTGTTTTTGTTCGGGATGTTTTGTACTCGTTCAAAAGATGTCTAATAGCGCCCCCGAGTGTATAACAGTGAAAACACGAAAAGCCGTAAAAACTCGTCAATGGCGGGGAAGCGTTGTCTTCTAAATGACGAGATAACTCGTCAATGGCGGGGAAAAAAGAATTCAAACACAACACAGGTAAGGCATTCTGGGTAATGAATAGTTTGTCCATCCATCTGTCGATCGATCCATAGATCCACCCATCTATCTGTCGATCCATAGATCCATCCATCCATCCATGTGCAAGGCCTATAAACATTCAAACCTTAAGGCTTTAAATATTTTTTCAGAACTTTTAAACAAGGCTTCACTTACAATTAGAAGTTAGAATTTCAAATGATTTTAATTCAACTTCTTTACATTTAAATTTCAACTGCGATTCCACATCCCGTTTGCTGCCTCAATACAAAACCAATGTGAAATCAAGTTTTGATTTGGACTTTAACAGGCATTCTCATTTCAAATCTGAATGGCGCCAAACTCTGGTTTGAAATGTCAGTGATGTGCAGAGCGAAGATAAGAAACTTCCCAGGAGTGTAGTTGTGATAGGCTGCTGCTTGGCGAAGTGTGGCACAGGCTACTGGTGATAAATGACTGTTGAAGGAGAAGCCTCCAAGTGGAAATGAGCAAGTAACAAATGGATCTATCTACTGGAGACCTGAAAATGTAGTGAAGCTCCTTTTATCATCCTTTTGACTGGGAAAACTATGTAGCTCTAGGAGGGCTGTGAAGGAAGTCACAGAGAAGTCACTTCTCTGATTATAATGACAACCCATAAGCTCATTGTAATCAGTCTTCACTGACATTGCCTGTGCAACACAAAAGCAGGTCCCATTTGCATCTTACTCACAGGAAGGCAAAGCCTGCTTTTTTCCCCCCTTCTTGTTAATAATCTACTGCTATTTTTCTTCTCTAAAATTTCCTCCAAACTGCATTCTGGCCACTGATCTTTACCCTGACTCCTTACAAGGCTAGGCTAATGCGCTATGACCCAGTGTGAACAATAATTCCTGCTATGTTTACATGAACTGGAGAAGGACATAGCCATTACAGTAACAAGCCTGCAGACCAGGGGCCAGCCCTGTTAGACATGCTCCACAGCAGGAGAGGGTTCAAAGAGCACCTCCAAACCTCTCAGTATGGCCCCTCACCGGATTCATTATTTATTTACACAGTCTGTAATTAATGTTTGGCCCATGCTAGCAGCTGGCATTGTTGCTGGGGTGCTGATTACCTCACTAATATGAATATGGCAGGCTGGGTAATGAAGTCTAACAACCTGCCATTTTTTTTTAAGAGTAATGACAGTCTTTTCTGAGACTTTTTAGTTCTCATAGCTCTTAAGTGTAGCCTTGCTGGCTGTTAGAAATGGCTGTCCTTCATGAAATCAAATGGCTATAGTAAGAAAAATAACAATGATAAACTGTAATTATAAATTAAGTTACAAAAAGAAACATGTAATGTATAAAACGTTTGCCAGAAAGAAACCATTAGGTCTAGGCAAAGCTGTTTTTCTGTGTTGGGTGGTTGCTATGCAATTTTCTGATCTGTTTTAACATGCCAACTTTGTTGCTAGGCTGTTCGAGGTGGATGCTAGCACTGATTTAGTGTTCTCTGTGGTTGCCAGGTGGTTACTTCAGTTAGAAGGTAAGTCTGCGCCTTTCTCTGCAAGGTGAAAATTTAAAGTAAAATTGCTTGGAAAAGTACTAGCACACCTCTTCTCAACAAGCAGCATGATTTGAGGTGTTATTCATGTCCGTAGTAGAAACGGCATCTTAAGAACCATTGTCTGTCAAAAAATGTCTTTATCTTTGAACTGCCTGCACTCTTTACCTGAGGGGAGTAAAGAAGAAATCTCACCAGAAAAAAAGCTATTGAGGAAACTGCAAGGAAATTCAGAGAGAAGAAGAAAGAGAATGAACACTGAACTTTCCTGTTTGCCATAAAATTTTGATCAGATGTTCATCTAGTTTCCCTCCCTTAAGCTGTGAATACTAAGCTCTTGTACAAGAAAATGTTAGCTTAGTACTAGCAATTGTGAATTTAAACAAGCAAAGGCCTGCAGTAATGCAAAAAGTGAAAGCATGTAGCAGTACAAAGGTACATTGTTGAGAGCGGATAATAAAATTAGGATAGTTTGAAATCTGTTACGGTACTGAATTACCATTTAGATACAAAATAATACCATTGTGTTACCATTTTACATGTCCAAAAATGGACATTATTTTTTTTTTTAATTTTTATTAATACTTCTATTAAGCAAGGACTTTCAGCAATTGATCAAAATTGACAGTAAAGACATTTTAAATGTTACATAATACTTCTACTTCAAATAAATGTTTTTCTTTTTGTACTTTCCATTTATTAATCAATATACCTGAAAAAAGTATCAGCGTTTCCACAAAAATATTGAACTGTTTCAACACTGATAATAATAAATGTTTCTTAAGCACTAAACCAGCATATTAGAATAATTTCTGAAGGATCATGTGATACTGAAGACTGAAGTAATGGCTGCTGAAAACTCATTTTTTGCCATTACTAGAATACATTTAAATATATTTAAATAGAAAACATTTATTACAAGCTGTAATATTTCAAAACGTTGCTTTTGAAAATTCTGTATATAACACCACAGTCTTAACTCTCTCTTATGAATATCAAGTGCAAATAAATAACACAAGAATTTATCCATCAATCTAATGTCTTACTAATCCTAACATATTAATTCTACCACCCTCATTAATGATGTTAGTATGACTCACACTAGCAGAAGTGACCCCTGTTCAAAGACAAAACCTTCCAAGCCTACTCAGAGCAAATGAAGATCCCTGTACTCCCTGCTAGTCTGCTCCTCAGGCGATGACTGTTGGGTCTCAAAATAACCTAGCTCCAGCTGAGGAAGGCAAGAGGAAGGAGTTTTGATCAATAACACACCTTTAGACTGCCAAAAAACCTCTTGCAAAAACACAAGCTGAAATTCATCTGTTTGAAGATCTAATTTGCAGGAGCATCTATCTCATTATCAATCTCATTTCTGTTTCTAATGCATTAGCTCTCATTAATGAGATCTCTCTTCCAACCATTAGGGCCAATAGGGCTCAGATAAAAGATATTTATCTGAAAGCTACATCTTTCTATCACTCAATCAACATAAGATTGGTAAATAGTAAATATTTCCTCATCCTTTCCATGATGTCAGGGAGCTAACATCTGCCACGAACAATCCATTAATTTATAACAACAGCTCTAAATTTGTCTTAAAGTTGAAGGGCGTAATTTTTTTCAATGTTGATATATTATCTCCTACACCAGTTTATGCTATAAACAAAAGTCCATAACTATAAATATGCGATATTTACAAGGTTAGAGTTCTTGCATTTTAGACACAATATGCTTTGTCTGTTTTTGCTCTGCCAATGAAAGTAGCTCCAAACAAAGGCAACACACTTACTTGTTGTTGAATGAGTCAGTATCTTTTTTTTGGGGGGGGGGGGGTGGGCAGTAGTCGAGCAAGTGAATGAGTAAGTAACTAACTTGTTCCTGAATAAATCAGAATCATGTAACAAATCAGTTAAGTGAATAGCTCATTTCTGAATGAATCAGTATTTTTGAACAAATCAGTTGAGTAACTGATTCAATGACTCACTTGTTCCTGAATGAATCAGAATCATGAAACAAATCAGTTAAGTGAATGATTTAATGACTAACTCATTTCTGAATGAATCAGTATTTTTGAACAAATCAGTTGAGTAAATGATTCAATGACTCACTTGTTCCTGAATGAATCAGAATCATGAAACAAATCAGTTAAGTGAATGATTTAATGACTCATTCAATCATGAATTAATCAAGGGAATGGTTTAATACCTTGTTCTTAAACAAATCAGTGTTTTTGAACAAGTCAGTTAAGGGAACAATTCAATGACTCACTTTTGCCTGAATGAATATGTATCAGAGTCTTTTAACAAATCGGCTAATTGTGCAATTCAGTGACTCACTGACAGTCACTTGTCGCCAGCCACTGACATAAGTATGTAACAGCCAGTC
Source organism: Cyprinus carpio (assembly GCF_018340385.1). NCBI lineage: Eukaryota > Metazoa > Chordata > Actinopteri > Cypriniformes > Cyprinidae > Cyprinus > Cyprinus carpio. Next base: position 18,470,301 of record NC_056611.1, read on the forward strand.
AAATCTCCATCTCAATGCACAGACCGAGAGTTTGTGCAAGCAAAATGAAACTGGAGAGTCAAATCTCCATATCAATGCACAGACTGACAGTTTGTTATTCTTTATATATATATACTGATTAAAAAAAAAAAAAAATTATGGAAACATTACTATTTTTAATGTTTTTAAAAAGAAGTTTCTTATGCTCATCAAGCCTGCATTTATTTGATCAAAAATACAGAAAAACAGTAATATTGTGAAATATTATTATAAAAAATACTAATATTTTTCTATTTGAATATACTGTTAAAAAATAATTTATTCCTGTGATGCACAGCTGAATTTTCAGCATCATTACTCCAGCCTTCAGTGTCACATGTAACATCCAGTCTATCACATGATCATTTAGAAATCATTCTAATATTCTGATTTATTATGATTGTTGGAAACAGTTCTGCTGTCTAATACATTTGATGAATAAAAAGGTTAAAAAGAACTGCATTTATTCAAAAGAATAAAAAAAATCTAATAATATATATTCTAATAATATATTTTCTTTACTATCACTTTTTATCAATTTAACACATTCTTGCTGAATAAAAGTATTGATTTTATTTTAAAAAAAAAAGAAAGAAAAAAATATTACTGACCCCAAATTACTGACCAGTAGTGTATATTGTTTTTACAAAATATTTATATTTTAAAAACATAGCTTCTTTTTTTTTTTTTTTTTTACTTTTTATTCATCAAAAAAAGTATCACATGTTCTGAAAAAATATTAAGCAGCAGAAATGTTTTCCAACTTTGCTAATGAATCTTCATATTAGAATGATTTCTAAAGGATCATGTTGATAATGATCCTAAAAATTCAGCTTTGCATCACAGAAATAAATGATAATTTAAAGTATAATAAATTTAAAAACAATATTTTAAATTGTAATAATATATCACAATATTAAATTTTTTTCTGTATTTTTGATCAAATAAATGCAGGCTTGATGAGCAGAAGAAACTTCTTTCAAAAACATTAAAAATAGTAATGTTTCCAAACTTTTGGTCTGTACTGTATATATATATATATATATATATATATATATATATATATATATATATATATATATATATATATATATATATATATATATATATACACACACACACACACACACACACACCACACACACAGTTTGTGCAAGCAAAATGAAACTGGAGATGTATATATGTAAAGTAGGACACAAGTAAGCAAACTAAAGAAGCATAAATTGTCGACAGACTAGTTGGTCCCATAATAAAATGTTTAAATAGTCAAAGATTCAGGCTGAAGTCTAACGAGGAGTTACAGGTTGTCTAGGTCCAAAGCACAAGAGGAAGACTGAGCAAACTTACACCACCAAAACTCACAGGTGGTACTGTTTTTGAGAGACAAATCAGTGTGCACCTTCTTCCCATCTAAGCTGTGACAGAGCCCCAAATTGTTTTACTCTGGGAATCGCGTATTGAATTGACTTGCACACCGTGCGTCGGTGAGAGAAAATCAATGTGGAAGCTTTTTTACCAGAGTTGCTAATTGGAAATGCTGTGTAGAGGTGGCAAATACAAAGCTCCATAACATTCCGCCCCTCCTTTTCTTTTGTGTGCTTCCTTTCCACAAACACTAATGCATGTGTGAGTGTCTTGTGTGTGTGAGTCGCTGCTTCATACACACACTGTAAAGCCACATCTGTAAGCACATCTCATTAAAAGAGGAAAATCATTATCAGCAGCGATGGCTTGACAGGACACCACAGGTCTCAAAGACAATTCCCAAAGCTCTTAAACTGAGGAAATGAGAACATACACGCATGGCAGCTGTACTGAAAAAAGATGTGTGCACTATAAAAGGGGCTCAAAACACAGCAGCGAGCTGTTTACATCTGAAATGTCTGTCAAGGGGGAGAGAGCAGTGAACATTAACTGAGTGATTCTCACAAAAACATGTCCAGGTCACATTTCACCTCAACATTAATGAATAAAGAAAATTGAGCCAGTAAAACACTTTTCATTGAAATAAAATGATATATAATTAAGGCAGCAACAACTGAAATTAAAACTAATAAAAACGGCTATGAAAAAAGAAAAACGTGAGAAGTCAAAAAAGAAGGCTGCAGGAAGGATGAAAAATTAAAAATGAATATAATTACTTACATATATTAATTAAAATATACATTTCATGCACAATCTGAAAAAAAGTCAAACTGCAAAATAAATAAATATTTACTTCAACAAAATATCCTTTTAATTTGTTGTTTTGATTTTGGAGCGAAATGTGATTTGGACAGGTTTCGTAGATTCACCCCATTGTTTAGTCCTCTCCAACAAGCTGCCAGATCTCAGCAGGAGATCAAATCAGCCAAGTCTCTTCCTGGAGAACCAGAGCTTACCAATGTTGTTTTGGTTTAAGTAACGAGTAAACTGACCGCCTATGCCTTCATTAATCCTGTGGGAAGCAAAAGGAAGTTGTGTTTATGAAAAAAAACCTCATTGTGTGATTGTAAGGGTGTGTGTTTGTGTGTATTTTGTATCCAGGGAGCACGATTATTACCTGCAACAATTACTCAGTCTCTCCCAGTAGGCTTTTGTTCTTTATTATATCACTTTTATTATATCCCCCTTTCTCAGCACTGGACAAACGCAGACAGATAGACTAAAAACTACTCATGGTTTCTGCATCTATCCCTTTGTCCTTTGCTCAGGTCAGTTTAATACTCACTGCAGCTACAGCCACTGTACCATAAAACCACAGCAAAAGAGCAAATGCAGTTTATATGTCACTCATGAACAGGGTTTACCATGTTAGCCATCTCTGTGGTACGCCAATGACTGACATTTTTTTTTAATGTGTGTACCATGGGAGTGGGCAGAGATTGTGATCATGTGATCAAAGACCCTTTCTGACTCTATGGAGCTCCTCCATCTTCATTGCTTCACCCAGGTGATGACAAAGACACAAAAAAAGCCACAAAATCTATAGAAAAAAATCCCTCAGAAGAGCCCTGAGCCACTGAGCTCTTGAAGCAATGGATCCGGTTTCAAAGCTTAAAGGGAGTCTGTTCATTATAAAGGCTGATTCTCACAGAAAGCATTAGCGTTACATGCTTACTTGGGGCTGTCTTCTTACCACTTATTCGTTTCATCCCTTATAAACGAAAAGCAGCATAGAGGGATGACTAAATTCATTATGTCTCATCACGGTAAGCTTAGGCTTTGAATCTTATCTGCACTCTTTTCTACCTGCATGAGATGAAGAGATGTTGTGCGAAAGGCATTGGAATTAATAAATGTTTCATGGATTCTCCTTAATCTTGTAAATTATCTGTAGTAGAAGGCAAATGTGGGTTTACTTGGGAACACAAATTTGTAAAATACTCTTAAATGTTGTTAGATTAAACTTTTTTGCTTTTTGTTCTGTAAATAATTTTAAATGGTTATTGTCACTGGATTCTTTAATAACTTTAATACAGAAATTCTATTGTATAAATAAGGGTTGCAACATCTAAAAATTATTATTATTATTTTTTGTAAAAAATACTGCATTCCCTTGTGGACTTTTCCATGTGAAAATTAAAAAGAATTAAAAACTACTTAATTTAATAGAGTAGTGTCTGTAAAGAGCTTTTATTTTGTTTGTTTATTTTTTTGAAAGAAATTAATACTTTTATTCAACAAGGATGCAAAAAAATGGATCAAAGATCAAAGTAAAGACATGTACAATGTACAACTAAATGCTGTTCTTTTGAACTTTCTATTCATCACAGAATCCTGAAAAACTGTGTCCACAAACATTTTATTATCAGTTGTCAACTGATAATAAGACATGTCTCTTTAACAGCAAATCAGACTGGGGTTACGTCTGCTGAAAATTCAGGTTTTGCCATCACAGGAATACATTTCATTTTACAATATATTCAAAAAATAAATATCATTATTAAATAATATTTCACATACTGCATACTGTATTTTTGATCATAAAAATGCAGTCCTGGTGAGCATTAGAGACTTTCAAAAACATTATTTTATCTTCTGACCCAAAACTTGTGAACAGTGGTGCACCAGGGGGCCAATGGGCTCTTATTTAAGGACATAAATTTGTAAAATGTTTTTCAAATGTTCTTCAGCTGAAGTCGAGTTGCTCAGCTAGTTCATAAAACCAACTCCCAAGACTGCCCAATGACTGAATCTGCATGCATTTCCCCATAAAAACTAGTTTCATTCTTTTAGCCAGTTTCACCTGAGGGTTTTCCAATGACATCACAGCAAAACTTCTAATTATGTGGCATCTCCTTCATAGTGTATATGCACAATAGAGCAAAACATTCCATTCTAGGATTTTCAGCCATAGTACTGCTGGAAGGAAACAGTAATGGTATCAGGTACTAGCATGCATGGTATTAACTTCAAAGAATACCATGGCCCATTTCCAAAAAACATGGTCATTAAAAGTGGCTTTCAGTAATAGCTACTTACTTTGACACAAGGCAGAAGGCCTCAGCGCATACGGCCGGGCATGGCACCAACTTGATGACGACATGCTGAGCTGCAGCTTGGAAATGAGCTTGAGACACTTTTTCCAGCACTGAGGACAGGGTGTTTACATCTGCGTTCTTCGCGCCTGGGTCTCCGCCCGCTAGGTCCAGTATGTTTCCCCCGTGAACCACCAACACCAGCACATGCGTTTGACATTTGTTCTGGTGAACAAGGGACATGGAAAGGTCACGGCACAATATCATAGAAAAGAAAGCAGTAGTACACTGAATATTCAAAAAGATCATCTTACCTCAGCTTCCTCTAAACCGTCAATGCTAGTCTGTGGGACACATTTTGGCCTCCTCACACGGTACAGATTCTCTGACCCCATTAAGGAAAGAGCATGAGATGGATAAATGGGATATATATAAAAAAGAGAGAGAGAGAGAAGGTGATTTTAGCCACTTTGCACAGATTCACAGCAAACAGAACCACAAATGATTATTGATCCTACAAAGCCCACTCATCCCCCTTTCATTAATGATTTTACCTTCCATTTATTTTCTTCATAAGATGACACAGAAAATGTAGCATTATCATCAAAGCCACATACTGGTACCATCATATTTCAAAACACGTCAATAGGAAACAGACAGAGCTTGGGATTTGTATCAGACAAAGCCCTTCATTTGGATGTTGGCTGGTGTCATACAAAAATAACAAAACCAAGTAACAAATTACACACAAGAGGAAGTGAACAGAACCAACAAAAAGCCTTTCGGTGTCTCTGAATCTCCAAATAAGACCGCTGGCCTTCAGCCAAAGTCATTACACCCCACCTTCACCATTCCGCGCTCTATTTTTTTTCTATTTGTAGCTTCCCGCTCTGTTCTGCCATCTCATTCTCACACTCTCATGATCTAACGCTCCTGTTCTGGCTGGCCTCCAGTCATTCTGTCAGCATGGAGCTTGTGTCCATGCCTTGTCAATCCCTTTTATCAGTCTACCTGCTTTTAGAGGGAAAATGCTGGAAACTCACAATCCACAAGGTGAAAATGAAAAATAAATAAATAAATTAAGGTAACATGACACATATATTTGTCAATGGCAAACTTATGAATAACAATAGCTGATTTTCTTGTTTTCTTTTCCACATTACTAATTCAACATATTGTCAAACTCCAGGTGTTTTTTCAATCCCATCATTCTGTAATGACAAAACGCCATTCGAAAACAGAGCATGTTAAGAGTTTGTACAAACAAACACAGCATTGATTCATAATCCATCCTTTTCATATCCAAGCGTGGGAACTGGCACATATTTGAACCACCGGGATGATGTCATAACAACCCCAAGCTACTATGACATCAAACAGACTGAGCCGATGATAGACCAGACTGCTTCTCTTAATGGCATATTCATTCACTTCTAAATCATTGGGTCTCCAAGGAGCAATTGCGTTCATTGAAAAGCTGTACCGACTCCCAATAGTGAGAGTCTGTGCTCATCCCAGCTGCAAGCTTTCATTCACAGTCGCACCATGAGGAAAACAGCCGGGGTGCTGAGCTGTGCTCTCTCCTGTGCTTAACACTGTATACACACTGCCAATCAGCCGAAGCATTATCAGGCTCACTGCCACTTTCTTACTACTACCTGTCTGACTGCCTCTCCAGATGCTGTAAGACACAGACCAATTCAGCTTACATAATGAGCCATATATATGGATAATAAAAGTAATAAAATGTCTAGATCGATCAGTAGACTGACAGACAGACAGACAGACTGATAGACAGATAGATGTATGCATATATATGTATATCTTTTCCTTGTTTTAATGTAATTCTTTCAATATTACTTGTTCAAATGTTATTTCAATTGCTATATTATTCCAAATAACACTGTTGTATACTGTATGTTCTCTGTTCCTATGCATGCTTTGGAAATGCAAAATGTTTTTTTTCATGCCAATAAAGCTGAATTGAATTGAATTGAATTGAATTGAATTGAATTGAATTGAATTGAATTGAACTGAATTGAATTAGATAAGACAGACAGACTGGCTGAATGATAGATTAAATGATAGAATGATAGATAAACAGACTGAAATAAAAACAGGATAGACAATCAGACAGACAAAGGCAGACAAATCGAATGATAGAAGGATCAACAGAACCATAGCTGGATTAACCAACAGAATGACAGAAAGATGGATAGATGGTGAACTTTGTGTGTTAATGAAATTCCACAGTAGGAGCTTAATTCTTGTCCAGAGTGGCAGATCAGGGAATGCTGGGAACTCCCACAGTTTAGCCTCAATTGGGCTCAAAAGGTGAGAAAGCAATGGCAAAGAGATGGAGAAAAAGGATAACAAGCAATAATCACAGGACAATGAAATGACAAGATTATTGATTCCCCCTCCCATTCCTCACACCCTCTGGTCCAGAATGTCACTTCTATATAAATGCAATGGGGACAGTTTGTTCTTATTCACTCTGCTCTGGAGTTGCCTGTCTCTCTTGCTTTAGCTCATGTCCTCTATTTCCCACAGCAGCGCAGTCATCCAGCACTACCCCTGATTTATAGCATCCTGTAGAGAAATACAGATTCAAGGGACAGGAAGAAAGACAGAGCAATTAGAGAGAGAGAGAGAGACAACTACGGAGGGCAGTGAAGAATGTGACAGAGAAAGAAAGGAGATGGACAGAAAGATTTGACCTCTCCAAGCAATACGTAACATCTAACCAACAACTCTCTTCTTTCAGAGGAGCAAAACTAAGTAAAAAGAAAAAGAAAATTAACCAATAAGTAGACCTGCTCCTTCAGCGACTGAGCCTGTTCCTCCTTTTGATTCCACAATCATATAGTCAATCAAAACATGGATTTCTACCAGGCAAACCTGAACAAAGCTGTAAGCCCACATTTGTAAGCTGTGCATTTTATTGACTTTCATGTGACATCAAATATATGACAGATATTTACAAAAGTCCATATGGAAATATTTGTATAGGAAGAAAATACAGCAGTGCTACCTTGTGTTCACCAACAAAAACATCTACAATATTTTTTAATTAAAACTGCAAACTTTCCAAACACAAATGACCTGCCAAAAGAAAAAGCTTGTTTGATAATCTGATGGATGGCAACAGTTGCTAAGGTAGGACTGGTCAGTATGGTCTAGTGAAAAGGGATGCACCGAAATGAAAAATCTTGGCCAAATTCAAACGAAATGAAACACTGGGCCAAAGCCCGAATACCGAACACGTTTTTTTTTGCGTTTTCCCCCCATGTATTTTGCCAATTTTTTCCACCATTGCATAAATTAAATACCCAGATTTAGCTTTTTACTGTTTTGTTTTGCTTTTCAAAGAAAAAAACAACTATTTAAAAATATTTACTTAACAATGAACATTTTTAACATTCTAGCAGACATTATATCAACAAAGCAATGTCTTGTAAAAATGCATAAAAACGTTACTGAGCAACTGACGAGTAACACTGTTTCAGCGCAGATTTTCATCTCGCTTTGGACTTTGAACCCTGTCTAACAATCTCGTGCAAATCGTGCGTGTATTAGAAAACATAATGTTCTACAGTTTATTCACTAATTGTTTAAGGCCATTTCGCCATCTCAATCATCATACAGTAACCAGCAACAACCACCCTTCCACTTCTCATCGGAGACATGAGATGCAGATTCAGTGCTAAGCAGTCTCTCGATGTTGGTGCTTGTAATGATTTTTGCATCTTTCGGACAGTTTTAAATGCTTCCACACTGCAGACATGTTTGCTGCATTAGCGCACCCCTCTATTTGATCGCGTCACGTCATTGTTCGGTACAATTTATTCAGTCTTTTCGCTTATTCAGCCAAACACCGAAATAACTTTTTGTGCTATTTTCGGCTGAATAATTTCGGTTGCCGAACATTCGGTGCATCCCAAGTAGTGAAGCATCAAGACAGAGAGAGAAATAAGGAGAAAGAGATCAAGGAAAGACAGAGAATGAGAGAGCAACAAGAGAACAGAGGGACAGACAGAGAGAAAAGAGTGAAAGAGATTGAGATTGAAAGAGATAGAGATAGCGAGAGGAGGCTGTTCAGAATGCAGATATGCATTTAAAGTGGAAATAAACATGAAAGTGTTGCCAAAAATACACCTGGGTTGACAGCGGCCGCAGGCGATTGGATGAGCTCATGAAGAGATTGGACAGAGAAGTGAAGAGTACAACTCAACTGAAGAGAGCTAGGAATTATATAGATGATTAGGATCATATAGAGAACCAAAAATGCAAAAATTGACACAGAATATAACTGGTTTGACCAATGAGTTGAGATTCTGCAGATGAGATGCAAAAAAGGCCAACTCAAGGCCAAAAGGATTTAGTGCTTAAATCATAAAGCTATATAATACTTCTTTTTTTCGCAGATTTTACAGGCTTTAGAAATGTGCTTGTTTTTTTTTTGTTTGTTTTGTTTTTTGTTTGTTTTATGGTATCTGGTTAACAAAAGTATATTAAATTCACACTATACCTATACTGGTGGTTCTCTACCGGGGGCTGGGGCCCACTAGGGGGCCTCAGCAAACTTCCAAAGCGGCCACAAGATGACTCAAAGTAATTAAATAAATAGATTATTATAATATATGAAAATAATATAACTGTAACCTAAATGCTAAAATGATGAAGAAAAAACAAAACCAAGACATGAAAGAAGTTAAACCATATTTTTCTATTTTTTAGTTTTAAACTATATTGTTTTTAGTGAAAAAAAAAAAACAGTTATTTATCTCTACACATCTGGAATCACAATTTATTAAGCTAAATAGACCAATACTCCCAGTTTCTGTTAAATCTGGAACAAGCCTGAAAACAAGAAGCTTTTTCATAATTATAGCATATACGTATACTGTAATAGAAATACTGAAAATACTATCAGGTTTTGATTTTATATTATGTTATTTATAAACTTTGAGTACCAATTTTCTTTTATCATAATTTTTTTTTAAGCAAAAATCTATAGTAACACCATGGTTTTATTTATTTTTTGTTTTACATTTTTATTTAAGGTAAAAAACCCAAAGTAACTCTGTGCTTTGAATATTGTGTTGGACATAAACATACAAACACACCCCAAATCAGAGATGTACGGTGTTCCAAGCGGTATTTGAATGGATTGAATGGAACACACTGTGATTGACATTTGTGAAACAGTTACAGGCTGTCACTTGCAATGCATTACTGTGAGACACATCACAATGAGTTTGGTGTCACTGCCACATGGGAAAAGTGGGCGATTTCAGGAAGAGCAGAACAGACATTTTTTGACCATCTGCTTGCCAGGGAACACAACAAGCTGTACCAAATCCCAGGTGCAGAAAGTTAAAAATAACAGTTTCCAGCTTCTTGTCAAATTTGACATAGACAGCAATATGTTCAGTGGAAATACATTCAACAATCTGACGTAAGCACTCAGCCTCTCAAATGAGAGAATATGAAGGCAAAACACAAACTCTGTCTCTCTCTCTCTCTCTCTCTCTCTCTCTCTCTCTCTCACACACACACATACATGCACACACATACAAATATATCACCGCAAATTCACAACGAAAAGCTGAATTCCACCAGTCTGTGTATGTGAGTGGAGTGACTGGCCTGGAGCATCTGTACCCTCTGCTGTGTGTACGTTGGTATGCTGTGTGTGGCTAAGCCTGGGCACCCTTGCTGCATGACAGAGGTCCAGGTCTAACACCTGTCCACCGCCATCCCTGTCTCTCCGCCTTCACACCCTCACACTATAGAAACACATCAACCTGTGAGGACACATCACAACAGGTGTGTAGTGTTAACACTGAACAAGCTCATTTATTCTGGCTAGATGCATCAACAGCATTCATCTCCCACTGCAGGACAGAAATGTGTCAGCCACTAGATATTCAGATGTAACATTTGTATTGAGGTACACTCACAGCGTGATTTAAAAATCTGTTAAAACTATAATGTATTCTGTTAACTATTGAGCACATTAAAGTGGAAACAATTTTGTTGATTATAATAGGAGTGAATTAGTTTTACCACCTATTGTCCAGTGTAAGGATGGTGTTACTGAAGGTTTGTAACCAAAAAAAAGAGTTACTATAGGTTTTATATTCAAAAAAATACAATAAAATTAAAGGCACCTTCATAACTTTCTTTTAAAGTATAATAAAATATTAGATATGTGATAAATTATATAAGATTTTAGACTTACAAAATACTCCTATTAAGTACCATCATCAAAAAATGAAAACATGGTTGAAAACATGATTTCTTTTTCTTCTTCTTCAGTATTTTGTTAGCGTAATTCAATAAATATTCAATCTAATGTAATGTAATAAATAGAGTTCTGGGTAAATAGGAAATCCAAGACATAATAGATAAAGCTAAGATGGGAAATTTTGTACTGAAGACAAAATTATTATATATTTTTTTATTTCTTCGAAGATTTGAATAGCATACATAACCAACATTATGAAGGGCCAGGCCATAATTCTTACTATTCATCTTAAAGGGTTACTCCACCCCAAAATGAAAATTTTGTCATTAATCACTTACCCCCATGTTGTTCCAAACCCGTAAAAGCTTTGTTCGTCTTCGGAACACAATTTAAGATATTTTGGATTAAAACCGGGAGGCCTGTGACTGTCCCATAGACTGCCAAGTAAATAACAGTGTCAAGGTCCATAAAAGGTATGAAAGTCATCATCAGAATACTCCATTTGCCATTAGACGTGCAATCTGGGTTATATGAAGCGGCGGGAACACTTTTTGTAAGCGAAGAAAACAAAAATAACAACTTTATTCAAAAATTCCTTTGTTAACAGTCTCCTCTGTGTCTCTCCATATCACCGTATGCTTTGTATGCTCTTCTGTATCATCCGCGCTACAAGGATGCACTGTTTTCTTTCAAATCAAAGCTAAATATACATAGAAACAGCACATCCTTGTGGCGCGGATGACACAGAAGACCATACACAGTATACAGTGATATGGAGAGACACAGAGGAGACTGTTGACAAAGGAATTGTTGAATAAAGTCGTTATTTTTGTTTTCTTCCCTTACAAAAAGTGATACCGTCACTTCATATAATGCAGATTGCACGTCTGATGGGAGATGGAGTATTCTGACGACGACTTTCATACTTTTTATGGACCTTGACACTGTTATTTACTTGGCAGTCTACGGGACAGTCACAGGCCTCCCGGTTTTCATCCAAAATATATTAAATTGTGTTCCGAAGATGAACGAAGCTTTTTCGGATTTGGAACGACATGGGGGTAAGTGATAAATGACAAAATTTTCATTTTGGGGTGGAGTATCCCTTTAAACCATGTAATATAGTTAGCTAACTGGCGAGTAATACCATTTTATCAAAGCCAATTTTTACTCTGCTTTAGCGCTTGGCAAGTGTTAATGTTGGACCCCAAACACATCGTTCTCAGAACAGCAGACTCTGTCACAGACTGGTATCAGTGTCCTTCAGTGCTGGCAGATATATACAAGTTGATACAGCAATGAGCTCAGACCTCCTCCTTTGCGAATACTCTGCATCAACACATTATTATGGTCCTTTTCCTTCCTTTTCTATCTATCTTTCTCTCTGTGGAGTCACCGTATTGTTCCTAGCTTTGTGTGTCTCCAGTTTTCCCTGCTTGTGGCATTCTGTGGTTAAATTGAGAAAGAAAGGGAAAGAAAAGTAATTAAATGGGAATTAGCGTGTGAGGGAGATTGTGCCTACAAGAGGCATATGTTAAAAAAACGACTTGGCAGGAGCTTGTGTGGGGGAGAATACAGATGAGGTGTGTTCGAGTGTCTGGCTTTGGCGAGGCACGGAGAGGCCATGTCTGTGAGGAACTAGAAGCGACGTGAGCCTGTCAGCCGTGGTCCCTCAGATAAGCTGAGAAGATAACGCGTGTGATTCGATCAGCCGACAGAGGCTAGGGCTCTTATTTTCTGCATTAATTAGTCGTCTGTTCTAATTTATTCAGCTAGAGCTGGAGGTCTAATCAGAAACCGGACTGCATAGAGTTTGTTTTTGTCACAAAGCCATTGACTAGGTGATTAACATTTAAAAACTTGAGTAAAATGTTAAGGGGGAGAGGAACAGAAAGTGAAATATTCAATATATTTCTGCCAGGCAAGCACTCTGGGCACTGAGATGCTTGCAGTATCAAAAGTCAGCAAAGTTCAGATCAATATTTAGCTAAAGAGCAAGATTTTATTGCTTTGTTTTAACCTGTGGCCAAGTGGGTACATGACTGTTATATATTGTTGCTGTTGATGTTAAAGAGCTGCACAGTTTGGAAGAAGTGGTCATAAATGAGAAATGTGGGAAGATCATTTTTAAGTTAAATTTGAAAAAAAAAAATGTATATGAACTCTGATTTTATTGCAATTTTAATAATTAATAATATTATACTTGATAACAACCAATTAGTTCTCTTTCTGATAAAAAAAAAGCACATTCTAGATGGCAGCGCCTGTAAATTAATTGCATTGGTCTAAATTATCACATGAAACTGCTCATAACAATATAAAATTCTCACACCAGGACTATTATCATTAACGAAAACTAAAAGCATTTTAAAAAAAATTGCCATTACTTGAAATAAAATAAAAATTAACAGTTTTGGTATTTTATTTAACATTCATTGTTTTCATTTATTTTAAGTACTAAACTAACTAAAACTAAAAATGTAATACAATTTATAGATATATTTAAATAAATAAATAATTACATATATGACAAATAACACACATCAAAATGACTAAAAACTGAACTAAATAAAAAAAAAAATATTTAAAATATTGACAAATACTCTCTCATTTTAGTATCACAATGATACAAAAAACAACATTGAATCACTCTCAACTATAGTATCTCACAGAGGACCGATCTTCTGTGATTCTACCAAAAAAAATATATATTTATGATAAGCATTTTCCATTTTTCACACTTTTAAAATGACAATTTCTCATTTATTCAGGTTTTTTAAAAAGTTGAAGTGGTGAATAAGCAGTATCTTGATTTTAAGGTGTTTTCACTTTCTTTAATGCTGTTTTGTCATATTTTAAATAATTTTGAAAAGAGGAAGTGGCCCTCTGGTTAAGAACCACTGTAGTAAGCACATCTAAGCTGCTGATTCAGAGGCAGCACAAATGTACAGTATGTACACAGATTCATAATCATGGGAAAATGCATAAATTAAGAAATGACTTCAAAACAGAACTCCAGCTTTAAATCTTAAGTACTAACCTACTGGAGTCCATCATACTCACACTGATTGAATTCAATCAGTGGACAGAAAAAGAAGGTATAGAGGGCAACCCAGACAGAGGAGTTTGCTGGCTTCTGTCTGGTGTTTCTCTCTGAGGATTCATCAGGCTGTTTCAGTCTTCTAACCCAAGCTCTGCCAACATGCCCCCTTACTCCATGACTCCAACTTCCATCTGTGCTCACATAAACAATCACTGCCCTCACCCCTCTAATACACATGCAATCAAGATGATTAAGCAATGCCAATGATTGAAAAGTAATTACTAGGAATAGCAAATGAGCAAAAACAAAACCTCAGCCCAGAGCTGCTGCATGGGGATGTAACTTGCTCCCAAGATGAGAGTTTATAGATTTACAGAGAGTGTCACAAAAGTCTCCAAATCCCTAATCTGTCTGGTGTGGCTCCAGCTGTCAGTTACGCATATGATCCCTTAAATAATCAGTTCGTCATTTAGGTTGTCAACCAGGTAGTCCTTAGGGAAGGCATCCCAGATCCTTTAGATCAGAGATTGATGAGATTTCTACCTGCGAGGAACTGCAATTAACTGGAGTGTCTGCTTTAAAGGTCCTAATGAGTTCCCATTAAATTGATTTATAGAATCATTATCATCTTGCTATGAAAGGTAAAAATGGTAGCTTGGATAATACATAAGTCAAATTTTAAAAAGTACCTACTGCTTTCACATCAAGAGGAGCAGTTGGAATAAAAGCAATCCCTCAAACTCTGTAAGTTAAGAAGCCTGTGAAGTACAGCAGGTCACAAAGAGCTTGTTTTACTGATAAAAAGCCAGACGGTAAAGAATAAAAGCTACAGGTACTTCTGAGAAAAAAATTAATCATCACGTCTCTGGCTTATCTAACTAGCTGTATTGCTGATTTTACAAGATTTGACATCAGTAGACTTTATATAAAGGACCATAAAAAAACTCTATCTCATATTTAATGCAGAGAAAGGATATTTGAAAGAAATGTCCATCATTCTAGCCAAAGATATTTAACAGTCTACTCACAGCCAATAACTCTGCGTGCCAAACAAACTGCACTACACATGGGAAATGTGATAATTGATTTCAACAAAATTTGACATTAGGACATTGCAAAGCATGTTAAAAATGCAAAGCACAAATATTTATCCATAATAAAATTATAAAATAAAACACAATAAAGAAATTAAAATAAATACCAACTTATAAAGTTACTAACTTGACCAAAAATAAAGTTTACCAACTCAAAAAAAATCAGTTTGTTTTTGAAACTGACGTCTGTGTGAGTTGTTCTTTACACATCTCATTGCTACCAAGTACAATCGGCCTTTTTGCATGTGAAATGTCACTGAAATTTCACAATAATGACCACACCTTAGAATGTGACAATTTTCATAATGGCAGTGTGTTTATGATGCCTGCGTAACCAAATGTTCTGACAGCTAATTGTAATATTTGAAGGATGGATGCTGCAGGATGTCAATATTGGGCAGGAACCTACAGCTGTCACTCAAGTGTTCCCATACTGCACACAGATCAATCAAGAATTTTACTCCAAGACAGGATCAGACAGCATCCAGACAGCTCTGCTGAACTCAAGCTGGCTGGAATCTGGACGGAAGGACCCCCCGCTAGCTGCATGTGAAAGTAGCTTCAGCACTGTTTTCCAATTAACATCAGTCTTTAGCGCACCAGGTAGAAAGCCCCCTATTTGACAGGCTAATTAATCTGGAAACCTGGAGTCCCCACAGACTTCAGTGTACCTCCAACACTTAATCCTGTCAAAAAAATGTCTCAACTGTAATGAACTATGGGGAAATGAGACTAGGATTCAATATAATTAATGCTAAGTTTAGAAACAGAAAATTTCAACTAGTAGAAAAGATTGAGAAGATATTAGTGCCAAGCGATATAGATATAGTTATAGATAATGTCAATATCTTTTATTCTTTTGATGGCTTTGTTTAAATGTTTCTATTTCAAATAAATGCTGTTCTTTAAAACTTTCTATTAATCAAAGATTCCTGGTAAAAAGAATTCATGGTTTCAACAAAACATTAAACAGCACAACTGTTGTCAATAATAATAATAAAACAAGAAATGTTTCTGGAGAAGAAAATCAGCATATTAGAATGATTTCTAAAGGATCATGAGACACCAAATATAATATAAATAAAATATTTCACACTATTATAGTTTTTACTGAATTTTTATCAAATAAATACAGCCTTTGTGCACATAAGAGACTTTCAAAACATCACAAAAATCTTATACATTACATATATATAGGTTATTTGATGAGAAAAAAGAGTGAACCAGATGAATCATTGAGTCATTGTAGCAAAGAAAAAATATAATAACTAAATATACTTTTGCTATTTTTCCTGCATTTCTTTTTACAATATCAATATATATAAATATAAAGGTGCAATATTTTTTTCTAATGAAAGAGTGCATTTCTTATCTTTGTGATTATAAAATAATTGAAGGAAAAGCTATTTATGGTTATTTATTAAATATTTCGAACAGCTGAAATCAAAGCATAACATCTTTCAAAAGTCACATTTCAGTTTTAATGTAAAAAGGATATTTTCATACAAAAAATACATAAAAAGCATATTTTTATGCAGCTCCGGTTGCTTAGATGCCTCTGTGTTTGAGTTCTGTTGTTTCCATGCCGCTGACTGGACGGAGTAACATGACTACACACGCTATAGTATGTTTTTAAGGGGAAGGTCAGGGTTGCCAGTTCGGGCTGCCGCTACGGGGTTGTTTTTAGTCTGATTTTTAATTAAAACGATCGCCCTTGATGCGATTTTGGCGGAGGGGACACCCAACAGAAGGGAAAACTCTAGGGAAAAACAGGATAGGGCTAGTTTTTATCTAGTTTCGATTAGCAATCAGGCTTGTTTTGTTTCACGGATCTGGCAACCCTGGGGAAAGTATTAAAAGGATTAAAAAATGAAATGACCGACGTGGGAAAATTAGGTCGGTTAGAGGTTCTGAATTTTGGTTTCGATTAATTTTCGATTAATCATCCAGCCCTAGTACAAGTTTTCAAGGTGCAAAACAGGAAAGCTCTGAAACTAGTCTACTACTATTAACAAAACTGTCAAAAAAGACTGAATATTCAAAATTTACCCAGCTATAGTTGAAAGGTCAACACTATCATCAAGTAGTCCAAACTCAGGTTATACAGGAATAAAAACACCTTTATTCAAACAATATTCAGCAGTTTGAGGATTAACAAAATTATTCTCATTTCCTGCAGACATGAACCTGCATGTAGAATTAATATTAAATTTTTCAGTTTAATGAGTGCATTTCTTTTGGACTGAGTCATAGTATTAATCACAGCATTGGTCTTGAAAGAAGCATTTAAGCATGATGAGCAAGGGACAGCCTAAAGCTAACATCGCTTTCATCTTGCGGGAAGAAGCATTGTGGCACAAGACACTCGAAAACTAAGATGATAGGGGCTTGGTGGGGTCAACACCTGCCTCTCACTTAGCTCATTTATCGCTGTCGCATCAGCTTAAGTGTCCATCCCCCTGAGTGCCGTCCAATAGACCAATCATACTGCACACAGGAGGAAAACAAAAATGTGAGAAAAGGCCACCTGAATAATTGAGGCAAAGGGTGAATTATGTTGAGCAATACTAGCATGCACAGTCTGAGGTAAAATGCCATTTTCCATGAACGATGCCAAAAGTATGTGGAACACAGGACAACAAACAGCTCAGAGAACTCAATAATATATGGGAATGTCATGTTGTTATGGAAATTGACATCTGGTTGTGTGTTAGGCAGATTGGATTTACATCACCAGTAACACTCAATATGGAAAAGTAAATCGATACGTAATTGCATATGCCACAGGCAGTAAATCACAGGAGAGAGTAACATTTTGTACATAAATTCGATTGGGATGTTTCAGCTACTACACGAGCAAACCTTGCAGAAATGTACACTATCTTCCTTCCACATTACACTGAACAAATGCTAGCAGAGCTTCCAAAAACTAAACACAAGAAGAGCACTGAGCAGAATAAATCTCAGCAGCATTAGCGTGAAGCTAAGAGCCTCTCCAAGTTTCACAAAAGTATGGACGTTTACACAAAGAACATGAGATATTAATAAATATGGCTACATTATGTAAAAAACCTTAGCCTGAAAGCAACTTCGAAAACCTCCAAGTAGCGAGTAAGTAAAGAATACTGATGTTTACTTCACTAATGACTCATGCTAGCTAACTCTTACCGTTACAAGAATAGACTAGATAAGAACAAAGAGTAAGAAAAATCAATAGAGACAGCTGAGACATGATGCTGCTTAATGAAGCCTGACGTCTGTTTCCTCTATTTTCATGGCAAAAATGAAAAATTATAGATTTGTTTGGCAAGCAGCTGGTTGAACAATTTCTGTGACATGGGTGGTTAATGTAAAACATAATGAGATGTGTTATAAAATGCCATTTTAGATTACAGCCTCCTTTGTTTCTCGAGGATATGAGCTAGAGATGTGCATTTGGGTCTTTTTGATGGCTAGCTGGTCTATGTTCACATGTATCAAGACTGATGTCTCCGGCCACTGCTTCAAGGATTAGTTGGTTTTTTGGCTATTTACTCATTCCAATGTCATCCAAGATGTTCATGTCTTTCTTTCCTCAGTTGAAAATAAATTCATGTTTTTGAGGAAAACATTTCAGACTTTTTCTCCAATTAGTTCACTTCAACCAAAGTCCCTTTAAGGCAAGTCATGTCAAAACAACGATGATGGATGATTTTGAAGTTGAAGGAGAAAATCAGATGGAGTTCAATACTACTTCTGCCTACATCATTGTTGGTCACTGTTGAAGTCCACTATATGGAGAAAAAACCTGGAATGTTTTCCTCAAAAGCCTTAATTTCTTTTAGACTGAAGAAAGAAAGACATTAACATTGGATGACATGGATGTGAGCAAATTATCAGGAAATTTTTATTCTGGAAGTGAACTAATCCTTTTATGTCTCTCACCACAAACAATGTATTTTTAAGTGTGTCGAGTTAAAAATACTTTTAAAAACTGCATTTACATCATTTCATCTATTCATTTTTTAACACATTTAAGCACTGTTGTGGTCCCAACCACAGAGTACAACCTAAATACCCCATAAATACCAAGTTCACCCAAAAATGAAAAACATTTACTCATTCTTATGTTGTTCCAACCAACATCCAAAAATGATTTTTTTGAAGAATGTTGGTAACAGTTTCAGTGACCAAAAAAATCTTCTTTTTCAATATCCACTTTTTCAAATGTCATACAGGTTTGAAATGACATGAGGGAGAATATATAAACTATCCCATTAGACCCACACCATTAGTCTCAGGTACCATGTAAATGTTTTTACCACTGCAGAACATTTGTACTATTTTCATGTAATATACATAAACCATGAATTTTAATATGCGAAGTACGACTGATGACAGGAACCATAACATTTCCATTTATGAGCTCTTACCCTGCGTCTGGTCGATGTGGCCCAGGGTTTCTATCTGTTCAACGAGATCATTAGAGTTCCACTGACTCATGCCCAAAAGCATGGCTGTCTTCCCCTCCAGCACCTCTGAAAGAAATCACACACAAACACACATTCAGTGAGAGCAGCATATGATGAGGCTGAGACAATCAATCATTTAGCTCATCGGCAGGATAATGCTATGCTCATCTCAGCTGGAATGCAGCAGTACATCAAAGACTATTAAGATTCATCGAATTATCTTTAAATACAGCTAGAGCCATAAAGTGATGTCCGTCTAATGAGCACAGAGCGAGCGATCAACCACTCCGCCAGTACTTGTGAGACAGACGAGTTCTTGATGGAGGACTCGACTGTGCGGTTCACAGCGTGTGACAGCAAACTGCAAGCCCAATGCCGTGTCAGATCTTGCTGGGCTGATATTCCAGTGTGGAAAAGAGGTTGTGACAGGGCTCTGTCAGGCCTGCTCGTCTGCACCATCCACTCGAGCCAATCGGCAGCTGTTTGTTGCATGCTATTTGCTAGACTGTCAATTGAATTGGTTTTTGAGTTGTCTCAAACAAGAGTATACAAACATAGACATGCACGCTCACAGAAACAATGCAAGGGAAGCTCGGGGTTGAGAGACGAAGCGTTTTAAATCATAATCCAAATACTGGCAGTTACTGAGTCGTGTCGAATGGAACGGCGCTTAGAGAGAGCAGGAAGAACATAGATCTTCTGAAGTGTGAAATGTGCTTAGCACAAAGAAGAGCAATGACAGCAGCCTGGCTCCTGAAGGAGAAACAACCACCTATTTCAGTAAATAAAACACATAAACTGCTAACACACAAGGGTCTGCAGCAAGGCTCACTGAGAAAGGATGACAGCAAAAAGTGGGAGTTAAAAGGAGAAAAAGAACAATGTAAAAAATGTGGGAACATGCTTTCAGAAAGAAAGTGGATGAGCATTGCAGAAGAATTTATTTTGAAGTATTCAGTGTAATCTGCACAGTTATGAAAAAAGTTGATGTTATGTACATTGAATTAGTGGATACTAGTTACTATGGAAGTTAGGGATGTGCAAAACTACAGACTTTTATGGTTTTAATGAAAAGACATAAAAAAAAATATTTTTAGGGTTGTCAAAGTAACATAAAAAATATTTATTCATATTTATTTATTTAGAAAACCACTTTAGACATGAATCAAATTTGAAAATATTTATCTTCAGATTTATATATCTAACATTAAAATGGGGTGGAAAATAATCAAGGTAAAATATTTAAAATTGATATGTTTTTGATAATATTTAATGTTTAATTTTAAAATAATGTTGATTTTTAATAAAATATATTTTTTAAATATAAAATTACTTGCTTTAGCTTCAGTACAGTAAGAATATAAAGGTCAAAACACACAGTATTGACTTGAAAACATCACCTTAAAACACAAAGCAAGTTATGATGCGAAACATGGTGAAAAATGACAACCAAATCTGAATTTTTACACAGATCAACAATTTAAAAATATCACAGAACAATTTGCAACACTTCAATAGACTAACAGACAGAGATATTCAGCAAATAAATTCTCTTTTATTATACAAAACTATGACAGACCTCAAAGAACAGAGCCGAACTGCGTAACAACTGGAACGCTGCTCACAGCAAGAGATCCGAAGTCTGACCATAATTGCCCTGAAATGTATTGTTGAAGGCGGAGTGTTTGTTAAACAAGCCGCGCTTGATGCCTGTAGCAGCAGTGCTTTAAAGAGAATGAATTTAGGGAATGAAGAAACTTCTCAGAGAATTTATTCTGCTGACAGTCTAAAAGTATAAGTGCAAAACACTGCCAGCAAGATAAATCACTTTCTAAGAAGTTGTCTCTTGATTTACCCCTTTAATAAAATACTAAAACAAAAGTTTTACTACTTTAGTTAATCTCACTAGACAAACATCCTGGCCTATCCCTAATGAAGGTGTATAAAACAATCCCTGAGTGACTCAAAATTTTTTCACAAAAAAGTGCATGAAACAGTGACTGAAAGGAGAAAAAGAAGAAAGACAAGCAAAGTACAATAAGGTGGGGAAACATTTTGATTGGAGCTTATTAAAAGAGATTTTAAAAAGACTTTAAAAGGAATCTGAAACTAAATTTCACAAATTCTAGAAAGACCTGATGAAGTAATGAGTTCATGGAGGCCCAGAGCTTATCCATTAACATTCTTCAACTCTTCTTTTACTCTTACATACAGACAAAGATAGGAGTCAATGGATATGTCCGTGTGGGCTGAAAGATGGGCAAATACTGGTGGATTTCAGCTGATCCTATTTCCAATTCTCTCCTATCCTATCTTCAGTATATGAACCAAATTTACAACACAAGCCTGTCGTGAGTATATATTGCAAGATCATGTTATTTCAAACCCATATAACTTTCTTTTTTCAACAAGAAATGTTATGCAAAATGACAGCCTCAGTCATTGTATGGAAATAAAATGCAAACCTATAGCCAGCTTCAATAAAAGTTAAAAGTAGTAAAAAAAAGGAGCATTTTCTAAACGTGCAGACTTCATTTTTCACATATTTTGTCCGACTAATACTTTTTTCCATGACCAGAATATGACCGTAGATGCCCGTGGCTGTTTAGCGGCAAAGAACATAAGACAGCGTTGTCTGTCTGACACAGTTTCAGGAAAACAGGCTTTTCCTGGAAAATCTTCCAAATGAGCGCCCATATTTGGTTATGAAAATCACACGTCTTGACCTTCTTCCCAACACTGGGGTTTAAAACTCCAACTCAAATACTAAGAAGAAATGTATTTTTCTTTTGCGATTGGCTGTGACAGTTTTGTAACTCGGACATGTATCTATGTATGCCACAATTTAACATTTAATAAATAAACCAAAGTTGCATATGAATTCAAATTCACAAGCTGTCAACTCTCAGATGGCTAATGCTATTCATAAAATCAATGCCAAGATACTATTCTCAATTAACAGGGTCTTTATATTAAAATGTAAGGTAACATGATTTTCAGATATGCTTTATAATCTGACAGAGGTTATAAATAGCCAATTTCTTAGTTGATTTGTCAGTGCACATGAATCATGTGTACAAAGGGCCCAGGGCTACCCGACTACAGAAAGCAATCAATGCAACAGAAAAACACTTCAGCTCAAAATGCAAAGCCTGTGTATGTAATGCTAATCAATTAGCATTAAGAGTCACAATGAATGACTGCGAATGCATACAGCAATCTGTCTCCAGCTGAAATTTACACAGTTTTAAATGAGGGTCCGATCTTATTCCAGGCTGTACAAATGGGCTCTGTTTAAGCACACTCTGACAAATCTCATTACTCAAATGCACACGCTCCAATAACAAACCTGAATTAACCTCCTTAGACATTTGCCAACATGTCAGTTAAAAACGATTCTGAACGTACTCATTCATATTTAAAACAGCTTTGTCCTTAAACACCCCATGACAACACTTTTCCAGCATGGTGTTGAAGTATTTCCTACTAAAAGTTGGTTAGGACAAATTGATGAAAAAAAATTCAGAGTCCATGTGCATTTTCAAGTTTTACCTGCATTTGGCACCTAGGCCCTGGTCACACGAGAGAGACTCCATGTTGCGACTTGAAGGAGACCAACCCAGCGGATATGAGAGGCATGAACAGGGCAAGTGAGAGTCTGACACACGTGAAAGGGGCTCATGTGTCACGGAGGTGAAGGCAGGCTGACAAAGCTGGAACTGTGATGAGCCTCAATTTCCCTGCCGCTCTGCGCTCTGATCAGCTGTAGCGCACACTGATTGACGGGGTCAATCTCACAGGTCAGTGAAGAGGAGTCAACAACAGCCAGTCGCAGAGAGTATCCACACAGACCCACAGACACATATATCCACACACACAACCTCTGTGATTTCACAAACACACCTTTGCAGTGTCGCTCACACAAAAAGCCATTAAGTTTGCACTCCAAACCTGAGCCAAAACACTTGACTGTGCCTCTCCTGACAAAAGTGAATGCTAAACAAACCCTCAGCCACTAGAAAACAACATTTAAGTGTGTACAACATTTCTTTTGTCATTTCTGAAAGAGTTCTCACAGGTCACAACAAGTCTACAAATGACACTCAGTGGAGACAATTATCTACAATGCTTTGAATCATGACAAATGGAATTCTTTAGAAAACTAAATTTACTAGGAGTAGAAATAATCTCAATTTCAGAAGGACTATACCTTTTATTTATTTATTTATTTATTTATTTATTTATTTATTAATTTATTTCTTATATGATTTGACTACATTTCATTTGTTTTGTTTGGGTTAGGTGTTTTTTTTTTGAGTCTCTCGTGCTTATTAATTTTGCATTTATTTGATCAAAAAATCTCGTGCTCACCAAGGCTGCATTTATTTTTGAAATATTTCTTATTATTATCAAAATTGAAAATATTTGCTAACTGACTTCATTATATAAGAAAATCTTTATTTGAAATAAAAATATTTTGTAACATTTAAATGCATTTACTTCCACTTAGTTTATATTTATAATCAAAATATTTTGTAAAATTTAAATGTATTTACTTCCACTTAGTTTAGATTAAAATTAGAAATGCAAGCACACATTGAATGCTCTGAAAAGTTTGGCAGTCACTGTCATAGTCAGTCATAAACAACTTAGTGTTGGTTCCTCTGTGCCTGCAGCCTTGGTCATCCTCTCAGCATATTCCCTATAATGCACTGTGACAGTATAATACATTTCTTCAAAGTGCCTTAAAGGCAAGTCATTTCAGTCAGTGGTCATCTTGGTAATGTACTTGGGCAGTTATTTTTTATGTGGGCAATAGTGTCACCATACTGTTCTAGAGTAAACAAACCCTCCCATTATCATTCAAGAATAATGCTAATACAAAACATTTATTTTGACAGCTGCTATATTAAGCGTCATGATTTCTCACTTTTCTCTATCATTTTTCTACATGAGGTCTCTTCTTTCATGCTAAATCTTCTCTAAGCCGAGAAAAAAAAACCACTGTAGTGTGAAAACCCTTTGCATCAGTCAAGCTCATATATATACTGCCATTCTAATTTTGGGGGTTGATAAGAATTTTTTTTTATGTTTTTGAAATAAACAAACAAACAAAGCAACCATCCATTTTCTATTTTATTATGTATCTTATTCCTGAGGCCAAAACTGTACTTTCAGCAGCCATTATTACATTTTTTATTCCATTATTCTACATGATTGTTTGAAAATGAAAGAGATAGTTCACCCAAAAAATAAAATTCTGTCATTAATTACTCACCCTCATGTCGTTCCAAACCTGTAAGACCTTCATTCTTATTCGAAACACAAATTAAGATTTTTTTTTGACAAAATCCGAGAGCTTTCTGACCCTCCATAGACAGCTTGAAGTTGATTTTGACTTGTGTGAAAAAGGGTTAATGTGAATAATGGAAGATGGAAACGCATTTGCCGAATAAATTCCTCCATGCGCATCAAAAAAGTCATGTGACTTTGCGCTATGGGATGGCAAAACCTGACCAACCAGTGGACTGATCTCGTTTCACAGCATCTGAAATGTTGTTATGGTGATTCTGAAATGCCAGAGCAAAGTCTGTGGTCAAAGTATTTATGTATAATTGCTTCCCAGAACTGTATTACACACTCTCAGAAAAAAATGTTCAAAAGTTGTCACTGGGGCGGTACCATTTCAAAAGGTACACTTTTGTACCTTTTAGGTACTAATATGTACTGTTAAGGTACCGGTATGAACTCTTTAGGTACAATGGTGTACCGCCCCAGTGACAACTTTTGTACCTTTTTTTTTTTGAGTGGGTGAATTTTTTTACATTTTGCAGGCATCCACCTCCAAAAGCAATGACCGCATTTATTTTGGTTCGTCTGCTTGCTCTGAGGTGCAAGTAATTTAATTATATATGAAAATTATTATATTCAGTGGCTTCTCCTATGTTTCTTTTGATGATTTAGTGATTTACAGTGCCAGTTTATCAGGAAGTGACCATTTTGTTCTCTTTGATTTGTTGGATGGAAACAGTGCTTGTTCGCAAATGTTTTATGCGATATTACAATTTTGCGCATAAGTTAAATTCACAACTTTGGATGGAAACCCAGCTACTGTCAGTTTTGATGAATTTGATTAAAAAAAAAAAAAAGTGCAACATTTTGAATGGTAGTGCATATAACAAAAATGCAAGCTCATCTAAACAAAGCCTAATGATGGAATATAATAAAAACCAGCCAAAAACACATTAAGGAACTATCTGGCAGGTTCCCCATTCCATCCCGCTGTAACATCTGGACTTTAATTGAGGTTCTGTGTTGTGTGATAATGCGGGGGGTGAATGACTAAGAAATGTGTCTCATGAAAGTTAGATGTGGAAACATGCAGCATACTGATTACATTATACACTGCAACAACCCACTCTTACATTTTTACTAATGTGGGGAAGACAGACACAAGGATCATGTGAATAAATTATAAAGCTGAATAATTTCATTTTGAACAGCAAATCAAAGTAACTAATTTGCAGATGCGACTCAAGAGACTATGTGATCTCCACCTCTAATGGAGAATCCCGTTTTAGTCACACCTCCATTCACTGACCAAATGTTAGCAGCTGCTCTGGGATTCGACTGCCACAGGTTTGAACAGCACATAGTATGGTGCAAAAAACAGCACCTTATCTTCCTAATACACATTTCTCAATGTATGATTCAACCATGCATGCTATTCCAAATACAAACATCCTGTCATAAGATGTGTTTTTTTTTTGGTTAACTAGAAGTGAAATAAGTCACATTAGTGAAAACAAAATGGGTTGCTTGAGTACAAAACTTATCCTCAAATTGCACGGTAAGTTTCTTTGGATAATAGTGTCAGCTAAATGTAAATGCTTCCTACAGAAACAGATAATGGATAGTTGCTATGCTGAGGAAGGCAAAGTGAAGCCCAGTCAATTCAGATAGAGGATTTTATTTAAAGGTGACATTTTGCTGAAAACGCAAATCTTGAGCTATTTATTGTATGGGCCTCGATTGGCTCGCTGGTGCAGGGACACTTGTAAGCTGACAAGCACATATGGTTGCCCGTATTCACCATGTCGGCTGTAAAGGCTTGTTATTTGGACCATATTACAAACAAAAGGACAGTAATGTTAAATCAAGGCTTGGTACATGATAGACAACGGACTACACTGTTCAGTCAGGTCACATTACACCAATCCATATCAAAATAACAGAAAGCCACAGTTCAGCATATGTGTTCATTATGAAAGAGGCCTAAAAATATTTTTCATACAGGTTTACGGGTTTTTTAGTGCTTCAGAGGAATACATCCATAATGATATGAGGCACCTTTAATGGACAGCATATGATAGACATAAAAAGAGAGAGAGAATGAGAGAGAGTAGGGCACAGATGCTGAAGAGCTGAAGCCATCAAGCTATCACAAAGGGTTGGAAATAAGTGACACTTACCTCGGGCATCAAAAAACTCATCATCCGAGCTGTCAACAGATTCCTGGGCGATGTTCTGCATGCGCCAGTGAGAAGCGCTGTGCTTGCGTAGGGTCGCTAAGGGGAGAACATGAAAAAGATACGATCAAACCAAAGGTCACTAGTACTGCATGCAATTATTGAGCATTGAGTGACTAATTAATTAGACATGCATGATGACAATGTTATTTAATATTACCACGTGAAGGCGTCTAAAGGAATGGAACGGCTGGGAATTAATTGAAAGCATGTTTTTAAATTAAGACTGGCTAATGTAGAAATCAAAGTGTAAAATCTGAGCTTAAGGAATTCAAAATAAGAGTGCAGATCATACTTAAGATGACTTGTCAAAAGGTTGCTTTGATTGATCTTAAAAACCTTTTGATCTAAAAGCTGCTGCTTAAATTTTTGAAATTAGACATAAACATGTACACACACAAACACACACATTCTATAATTCTATTATAATTCTACACACATGCATCCATATGTGTATATATATATATATATATATATATATATATATATATATATATATATATATATATATATATATATATATAATATATATATGTATATATATATATATATATATATATATATATATATAGGCAGGTGGTGATGTTTGATTGGTTTGGCAGTTGTTATGGTGTTGAAAAGCACCGTGAGGTATCTCACTCTTTATCTTCAAGAGCTTTAAACAAAAACTCCTTGTAGAAAATATATGACAACACAAATGAACACAAATTCTTTCCTTCAACTCCTGAAGACAGAGTACTTGTCAACTGTGTGTTATGTTAGTGAGGCAGGTGTTGTGACTGTGAGCCCTGGGCTGTTTAAATCTAAAGTTAATAACTTTCTAATCTAATGACAGATAGCGGCAATAATGCAAATTACAAATCAGCGTAAGTCAAACGAAAGTTATCCTCTCCCAATCATATTAAGTGGGCCATGATTTAATAATTATAGATTGGCGTCATTGTGAGCGAACATATAGCGTTGGGGATTTTTGACGCTTTATAGCTCAACAAATTGCTTTTTTACTCAAAGCATTAAATCATTTAATGTAAATCCAGTAATTCACACATCCAGGCTTAGTGAGCTCACTGCTGCTTTCATAAGGCTTAAAATCGCACTGAAACAAGCACAACAAAGAAATCCAACTGTAAAGAATTTCATTTATATTGATTCATTTAGCAGATCTGACTTACAAATGAAGAAAAAACACAAGTATAAGAGATTAACCTCGAAGAACCAACATCAGCAGTGCCACAGTAGATTATTTTGCCCATTTGGTTGGCATTACTCGAGAGGTGTCACCTAAGCAGTCAGTTCTCGTTCTGTCTTGTACCTGGACCTCCTCATGATCCTGCTCACTCTGCTGAAACAATAAGGACTCTCACCTTCCATTACTGGGATTCAGTGCAGCTCCACAGTTTTCATTCTGTCCCCACATCACCACGCAGGATTTAATGAGCTTTTCATCTCTTCCGCAAAAAAGTCAACAGGTCAAATGCTGGCACTATTAATGCACCTAATGGAGATGAGTATCTCAGCCTTCAAAGTTTTCTATTATAATCACAACACATTTGAAAGTGGCATCAACAGAAATCTGCTCTTTCATTGCTGAGGCCTTTGTCTGGACCCAAGCCCTACCAGGCAACATCAACATAAGTCACCATATAAGCCACCACAGAATTTCAGAATTCAAATAAGCATCATAAGTAGATGTTGGCATCTTCTAAGCAGTCGTAACTACTACTTTTTTAAGGATTTATTCTTGGCATTCTGCTTTTTTTACTATAGGACAGTGTACAGCAGACAGGATGTGAAGGTTTTTTCTTTTTTTCTTTTTAGATGTTTTGTTTCAAAAGTCTCCATATGCTATACTTTCAATTAAACGCCACTTGGTATGATAAAAATATGGCTTATGTGGCCACATTTTGGGGCCACTGCATATATAAGATTTGTAACATCTCATAAAAACATAAGGTGAAATAGATAATAACTGAGCAAAACTTCCACTTTGTGGATGGATTACCAGCTCAATTATTGTTTTACATAACATAAGTGACAGTAATCAAATTAAGAGTGGGCAAATAAACACACAGTATTTTGTTTTAAATACTTTGATGGAAATGAAATGCTTTTTCCTTTGGGACGCAGGAGGGCATGGTGTTTCATTAATACAGTCTAAACATTGAGAAATGGCTTTTAAGGCTTGGTAAATAGATTTACAAGAGGAGATAAAGAGGTGCAGATTGGTTTGAATGAGGGAGTCCAGTGAGGCCTGTTTTCAGAGATGGGAGGGTGGACTAAAGCATCTCTAATTGAGTCTATTCAGCATTTCCATTTTCACATTTCTAATCACATCATCCATAATTCACCCTGGAATGAAGGCTGAGAAAAGGGAAAGGTTGACGTTTTTTGGCTAAGAAAGAATGTATTAGAAAAACATGAATGGTTTCAACCAGTAACAGAGGTGGTCATATAATCAAAGTTATATTATAAGCCAGTACATAGCTGAACCGAGATGGATTTCATTACGAGGACATTGTTTGTCTGGCTTCAGTCTGGCAAGTCATGCAGGTGATGCTTTTGCACTAAAACAGCGTAGAGTAGAGGATGTACTTCAGCCATGAAATTGGTATGGTCCTCATGAATGATACATTTATGATAAACCAAATAATTTCTTCTGGTTCTAGAAAAGCTAAAGAACAAATAATTTGACCAGCTTCCTTAAAGTTAGGACAGCATGTGCACTTTTCTGTTTAATTGCGTTATCAACTACAGGGGGATTAAATGAAATTGAATGCATGCTGTGAATGGAAGTCTTCCTTTAAAAATGCTCAAAATTGAGTTTTGACTAAAAATACAATTTCAGCTGAATTTCAGATGACTTTGTGGTCTCAATTATCTAAGGACAATATTTACTTTAGCTTCAGATGTCTGTGCCATTAAATTGGACATGCTATTATCTAACTATATGTCTAATTTTAGATGGAGTTATGAATTATGAATGCTAGGTCATGGATTGTGATAGGGTTGATATCGAGGTTTGATGTCCCCTCTCCGAGGAGCTTGCACAGTACTAAAATGGCATTTTCTCCAGAGCACTCATGACACGACTCACTGAGATACTTGCTCTTAATCAAAAACATAATCTCTGCTAGATAGGAGCTGCTTTTCTGCAGCAATCTCGCTTTTCTCTCTTTCTTTAATCTCTATATCTCACCCTCCCTCTTGCACTTTCTCTCCCAACCTTCAATTCCTTCCTCTTCTCCTCTTCAGCCTCACCCTGTTACCCATGCACTCAAGAAGCTCCTCCACCATTTCTACTCGTTTGTTCATCAGCCTGATGTTAAAGCCCCTCTAGAGAAAAGTGCAGAGGTAAAGGCCATTATGACATCATAAGGCTCCCATTGGTTCACTGCACCGGTTTTAAGGCTGTGTGGGTGACTTGAAAGGGAAGGGACAATAAACAAAGGCCACAAGGGCATACTTGTTGGAAAATAATGTGATTCTGTTATTGCCAGGTCTAGACGTCTGATTAGTAGGGACTGGCATGAACCACTTCCCTATTAAATTCAGCTTAGCTGTTTTCTTCAATAAGTGATTATCAAACAGCTTTTTATTGCTGTAATGAGAAGCATTTCCAACTGAATCTGGATATATATTTGACTTATACAATAAAAAAAAGCATACCTTGAATGCAACATCAGTCACTTCCAAATGCATATACCTAAATCAAATGATTTTAAATTAAAATGACTAATTAGTTATAATTAATAACATAAATGTATGTTTTACTTCAATTTATTTAGAAAATAATTATATATGACATTTTTGAAAATGAAGACATTTTATAATATGTATATACACACAGATATATTTAAAATGCATCAAATCCATTTTTAAAATTATTTAATTTTAATTTTAAATTATTCAATTTAAGTTTATTTTAAAGAAAATAAACAGGATCAATTATGTTGGAGTTGGAGTTATGACAGCAATATTGCATGAAACTAATGTTTTTCTTTTCTTTTGTCCACTTGAACACTCAAACATTGAGTGGACATCTACCTTTTCAAGAGAAAACCAGCAAACAGTTCTCAATCAGTTATTTCATTAAATCATTTGGAGGAAAATTTTATCCTTATCCCTGCATCACCAAAGTGTGTGCGCTTGCAGCATATGCGCCATGCGGCTTGTAAACACCTCCGTTTGGCAGCTCAAAGCAGTGCCTCACACGCTGTGAAACAGCACATATGCCACAGTTACACACAAAAAAAAATACTGGTGTGATAAATAACTTAGTATTACGAAGCAGAACTGTGATACTCAAAGTCTAAAAGACCACAAATGCAAAAGCGGATGCTGCCAGACAATGCAAATACTGACAAAGGTTGTATTTCCAGGCAGTGCAGGCTAAAGCCATACTGTGCAATCTTTTCTGTCCGTTATGATTGTTGCTGTCGCATATTGGGTAAAAGCCAAAGGAGACTGTGCAACATCAACGATCTTAGGACTCTGGATGTGACTGACGATGCTGACTACACAATATTACTGAAAATTTGTTCTTAGATGGCAAAATCGTGGCCAAAATCATTAAGTGTGCTCTTAGCTTTAGAAAAGGGTCAAGACTTTCAGACTAAGTGGAGTAGAAAGGGTACAGCTGCTTACTGCAACAGACGGCATGCAAAGGTAAGTGTGAAATCATTACAGCAGGGGAGAATACAGTGAGCAAACCTCATGCAAGGTCACAACATCAAGAGGGGATTGAGAGTAAACTGCAGGGAACAGAACCACTTGACTGGGTTACTCAAGAGCCACCTCCTCCTTCTGTCAACTGAGGACTGAAGGAGGCGAAGCTACAAATGCATGAGGCTTGAGCACAGAGACCTCGCTCGGGTGGACGTTAATTGTGCCTTTACATAACCAAAGAAATGCAAATACAAAATCGAGATGTTCTGTTAACGAGACAGCGCCGTCGTAACGCTTCCGAGTTATCATCAGTTTTTGCCATCTCATCTCTACTGAGGTGAAGCTGTTCAACCAAGCACGTCTACACAAAGCTCTGAAAGGAGCTGTTTGTATGGCGTTGCATCATGTGTAAAGGTTCCATCTGAAATGGCAGGATTAAAGATCCAATTAGGAAGTACAGTCATCACGATCATCCCATTCTTTTATGAACAAGTTGTATAATATGAAAGCATGCTGAATACCAACATTTCCTTTGGTCCCACCCTCTTTTGAAACAAAAAATATGTAATAAAATAATTATTAAAAAAGCCAAAGGTACATTATATCTATCTATCTATCTATCTATCTATCTATCTATCTATCTATCTATCTGCCTGTCTGTCTGTCTGTCTGTCTGTCTATGCCTTTGTCAGACAACCTTTATATTATTATTTTTGTATTTATCCATTAAAGCCTCCTATCCTCAAAAACAGATGCTATTATAATTTGCCAGCAAAAGCAACACTGTTCGAGAATGAATTAAATGATGAAGAGATTTATTTACAGCAGATGTTTTTTTTAAAGAGCCATCTGTCTATTACAAAAAAACGTTTCTAGTTAAAATGTTATATGATGATGTTGAACGTTTTACATTATGTAGTTAAAATATCCATTTATAGCCCTTGGTTAAGGGAGCCAATTAAGTCATAGTCTCCCATCTCACAGAATCACTGCATCAAAATAACATAAAAAAAATCAAGACCTGAACTGCCTGTAAACAGACACAAAAGCCAGACTGCAGTACTACAGACGGTCATGAAAGGCTGTCACTCTCTCTTTCTCTCACAGGACCACAGGGTAGCAGTGAGTCTGTCACTGCTTCTCGTGCAAGGCTATTTTTAGCACCGTGCTCTACCCAAATCACTGTGCAAGTTCGCTAGAACACAATCATTACGGAGGGAACCTGAAATCTGCCCTGAATTGTTCCATTTGTAATGAGGTGTCAGGTAGCTTTTAAGCATTTTATTCATTGCTAAACAGCATGAGAAAAATGGGATTGAGACATTTAGATTTTCTCATTTCAGAAGAGAAAAAAGACCAGATTTTCCCACAAAACAGGAAGGTTTAAGGTTTCAACCTGTTGAGAACACATTCTAAAAATGCTTCAAATATATCCTGGCTGGCCCACCCAAATGAACTTGCCATCACTTGCCATAGTTTCACAACAGCCATTACTGATGCTGATTTGGTGCTCAAGACACATTTCTTATTACAATCATCAATGTTGAAAAGAGCTGTGCTGCTTAATATTTTTGTGAATACCACGATACATTTTTTTTCAGGATTCTTTAATGAATAGAACATTTAAACCAATCACAATCTTTTGTATCATTATAAATGTCTTAACTACCATTTTTAATACATTTAATTTATCCTTGCTAATTTAAAAAAAAAAAAAAAAAAAAAAAAAAAAACTTTTGGGTAGTGTATATAGTATATCATAATATAGTGCAGAACAGTACAACAGATCAACTCTATACAATTTATCTGTGTTTAAGATAAAGCATGGTGCTATAAGACCTTCATCTGTCCCTTGCAGATCTGAAGTAAACTACAAGAGCAGCATCTAAAATACCTGAATAGTAAATAAAATAATGAAATAAGAGGTTCAAGCTAAAATGTATTATATTGCAAATTTTCATGTCACACACCATTCCAGGTGGTCTCACAGTTTGAGAGCCACTGATCTCGAAGATGCTTGATCTATTATGCTTGGCTAGTTACATAAATTCATGAGTTTCCATCAAGTAGAAACGTCCTTGATGCTTTCAACAGGAATAACAGTCATTTCTCACTCTACTGCGTGGGTGCAGCAAATGCTGAATTATTGGTTTGAGGATAAAAATAGAATTTCATTTTCTCAGTGACAAAAACCAAGCAAGAAACAAAACAAACGTGAAACCTGAAGTAAATGCAATGTTGTTTGCTGAGAGCTAATACTAGATCATCCGAGTCTCTTGGTCTGACAGCCACAGATACAGAGTGCGCTATTGACTGAGATGCCATCACACAGATATAGTGTCACAACGCCTTCCATCAAAACCCCATAAAAAAAAGCAGGAAACAAAATGGACAAAACAAAGGAGATGAAATGTTTCTCATTTGAATGTACATCACAAGGACACCGCAGGAAACACCTTGACTGAGGTGCACGTTAATTGGTTTGGCAAAAACAAGCCAACTTTGCAATTCAATTTTGCTACTGTGAGCAACACAATCAGTATTCCCTGTATTTATTCTCAACCAAAGCCAAGTAAAATGAGTTTTTGAGAATTGACACAGAATAATACATGCTTATCTGCCACTAAAAGGTCACTTCCTGAATGGCTAAGATTAAATATATCACTGCAGCGCTGACTATGACCTCTATATGTATATATGAAACATGTAACTCTACATTACTAGAGCTATACTGGAGGCATAATGTGAAGAAACATCTATCCGTTACACTTGAAACATTTATTTCGAACCAATTCAACAGAGACCTTGACCATGCACAAGCCTAAGCATGCCAATATTTGAATTCTTATTCACATTACTGAGCAGTTCATACTTAAACCTGTTTTTCCAGAGCACCTTCTTTTTTCCAAGAAAGGTAATGCAGATGAATTGAGCACACAATGAAATACATTTTGTGCAATGGGAAATTGCACCCCTTTTGAAGCTTTGGGATCATGCAGAGCTGGACTTACAGACAAGCACAACAAGATGATTTCACTCACTGACACTGGGGCTCTTCTGCTGAGGGAATACAGACTGTGAAAGAAATTAACTGCGGCTACTGCATCTGGGACTTATGTTCATTGAGTGGGCTATATCCTAATTTATAGAGAATGAACATCAGCTACAATAAATATATTAGAATATACAATTACTGTTGGAAATAGGCCCAACCACCTAATTTTCTTCTCAACAGGGAAGGTTTGAACAATCAAAAGTGGCAAGATAAAGCATAGTATATTAAGGAGTCGATATTTTGGCTAGGAAACGAACAAAAAGCAATGTGCATTTCAGGAAACCATTACGCAAATAATAGTCTGTGAGGTGAATACACAAAATATACTTTAAATTTTTTTTTTTTTTTTTTTATGTGTGTTAACAATGACTCTGTCTAGCTGTTGCATTTATAAGTGAACCTGATCGATTGGAGAAACTAAAATAGATGACAGTAAAGGCATCTACTTCATTCACTGCTTCTTAAATTACGATTCCTGTAAATACATTAAAAATGCTTTTTTTGTGATATTTATATATTTTATGTCTATCTATGGAAAAAAAAAATATTTGGATGGTAACTGGTGACAAATTTGCACTAATAGTGATCTCTGATCTACAGTAACATATAGCAGATTAACTGATTGATTTGACTTTGGATAATGACAAATATGAATACAAAAATCTTGAGAAATACGTGATAATCCTAAAATAATCTGGGGCCGAACAGGTATCCACGAGGAATCCTTGCTATTTAACATATAAATGAAGCCAACCTAGTCTGTGTTTGCTGATGGGCTGCCAGTTCTGATCATGTAAAAGGACAAATTTTGCTCCAGTGATAATGTAGGCTATCTGTACATGTTCTGCTTGTTCAATACAGTGAGCTGTTTTATGTAATGCTGATATGATACTCTATTATCCCACCATCCCATCCTCAAAAACACTGATTCACAAACTAGGAATCTCATAAACATTGTAAATTAAGTAACCAAACCAAAGGAGTCTGTAGGATTACACATTTCCACCTACAAAATCAAATGCTGACTTCCTACATGACAGAGAGAGGAGAACTTCTTGGCTGATTCGGAAACATGCCTGAGGAGAAATCAAATGTCTATGGCATCTTATTAACAGTCTGTAGTCATTATTGCTGTCCAACGTATAGGAAACTATTATACTTACATGAAATGTAACATGGATGGCATGCTGTCACACCATAATTACCCAAAGAGCTTCATAGAGCTTCACATTCAAAACCCAGAAGACACATGCTGTGAGCTTCACATCATAACAAACCACTTAAAACTGTAGAAAACGCTCATGATCATAAGCTACACACATACTGACAGACTTGGGGCTAACAGCTGACGTTCTCTTCACTGGTTTCCTGACCCCTAGAGACTGAGCAGATTTATAATCAGGTTTAAAAGTGAACTTTTTTTTATGTAAAGTGATTTAGATTTAAAGTAGATGTTTGTTTGTTTTTGTTTTGTTTTTGTTTTTGGGGGGGGGGGGCACCATCTTCACAATGGCATACCAAATGCACACCATTGATAGATTCAATGTTTCTACTGCATACTTATAGTTGTCTGTAGCAGTGGTTCCCAACCACGTTCCTGGAGGCCCCAACATTGCACACTTTGCATCTCTCCTTTGTCTGAGACACCCAATTCAGGTCTTCGACTCTCTACTATTGAACTGATGATCTGCAGAAGGGGTGTTTGATTAAGGTGACAGAAAACATTCTGTGTTGGGGGGCCTCCAGGAACATGGTTGGGAAACACTGGTCTATAGCAT
Source organism: Cyprinus carpio (assembly GCF_018340385.1). Lineage (NCBI taxonomy): Eukaryota > Metazoa > Chordata > Actinopteri > Cypriniformes > Cyprinidae > Cyprinus > Cyprinus carpio. Next base: position 18,506,647 of record NC_056611.1, read on the forward strand.
ATTAAAGGAATAATTCACCCAAAAATGTACATTCTTTTACGATTTACTCACCCTTATGTTGGTCCAAACCTGTACGACTTACTTTCTTTTGCTGACAGTTTACCACTGACTTCCACCGTACGAACCAAAAACATTCAAATTATTTTCTTTTGCATTTTACAGGAGAAAGAAAATCATATGACTTTTTTTTTGTTGTTGTTAACAATCACTTTAAGCTTAGTTGGAAAAATAATTTGAAAACATCAAAACAATCATTAGGGTCCTCAAAACAATTCTCTGCCTTCATGGCATCTCAGAAGCCTATGTGAATTGCATAGTCAATACACTTATAGAAATATAAGTACCACATTAACTCACAACCATAACTCAGAATCATGAAATGCAAAGGGTAAATTTTCTTCCAGATCAATAATTGCTCTGACATGCTGGATTGGATGTGCTGCCATAAACAGATTAAACTATATCTATGTATGCTGAGATGTTCGGTGCAGACAATCTCAGCACTCAACCTTAGATTCAATCATATCATAGTGTCCTATACAGGATAAATCTCAAAAAGAGACCATCAGCTCTCCCTCATCAGCCTTTTTCAACATTCAAGGAGCCAAACTGACCAAAAAACAAAAACACATTTTGTCTCATTTTAAGTGTTTAAAGTTCACAGTTAATATTGTTTACTTAAATTAAAGCATATTGGTGGAGAAAAAAGATGTTTTTTTTTTTTTTTTGTAGACATTCTGATTTTTCTACTTAATTGGTTCTTTAATATCAGGTCTACCTGTAAATCAGTGAATAGCACCCAACATAACACCATTGGAGATTAATTAAGTGTATCCACAGCTTAAGTAACTTTACTTTATGTCCACCTTTTGCTTAAATAAGATTTTACACAGCAGCTTACCAGTTAAACAAAATTCTGCATCACTATATTAACAACAATGTAAATAATCATCAATATAATTGAACGATTTATAGTCTCATATAGTCTCAAAAAAATAAAAAAAAATAAAAACACTTTAATTACAACTGAATATTGATATCAGTTACTGGACATTTAAACAAAATAATCTGGATCATATCAGCTATTAAAATACAATATCGGTCGGTCTCCACAAGTTATTATACCCCATTACTAATAAATCGTAATATTTTTTGTATCAGGGATCGCTGGATTAGATATGGTTGACAACTCCTACATCCATAAAACATTCTACATTTATGATTACGACCAGTTTGTAAAGAGAACATGTTTAGATGAAGAAAAAGACAGCGTTTGGACTGTCTCTCAAAACCAAGTCAACCGGACACGGTTTAAAGCCTTCGTAAGCATTGGAATGCGCCCATGACGCCCCACAACGTTGTCTAGGTAGGCAGCTCACTAGGTTTGGAGACACAGCTTCGGATCATCACGCATTCCAACAGATTGACGCTGAAAGTGAGGAGAGCAAACTGACTGTCTACTCTCTCTGCTGTGACACCGCAGTTTGCACATCAATCTCGGAGATGTCTGTGTGTTGTCTGAATATGATGTGACATCTCTTACCTTTCCCTCTGATTTCTTTAGCCATCCTGCGTCTTTGCAGTTACTTTGGACAGTTCGCACGTCTCTTCTCTCTGCGCGGGAGAAGCGATCTCAAGTAGGCTATATGCGCGTTTCGTGTTTGAACATGCGAAGGTGGGAGTATCCATGAACGCTGAGACAGATCCTTGTGTTGAAGTAAGCGTGGACTTGGGTCTGTATGTGTGCAGACTTTGCTGTTGTCCTCCTCTCCTCCTGTTGAGCTCGAGGTGTGATGTTCGACTGCCTCCAGTGGCTCTGCGCGAGCTGCAGTGAACTTGGAAAACGCCAAGCGCATTAACGCAGGCTTCAGACCACCCGCCGTCATATATTAGTTATTTATTCATTCATGCACTTTAAATAATAATATCACACTAGCGCGTGTTGTATATTTAATACTTTTATCGCATTAACTCATGGATTTATACGTTTTTATCAATAAATCTATAATATTTAATTTTTTATTCCACATAGCCTACTGTTAAAATGTGTTGAAATATGTATGGTTTCTTACAGGAATTGTGTGACAGTTTGTAACACAAATATGAAACCCTGAAACATCTAAAAGTGAGTGATAGAATGTCGCCACAATTGAAGAATGACTCAAAACTCCTGAGACCACAGTTGAAACTGTTGCAAAAAGAAACCACAAGAAAACTTTTAACACGGGCCAAACACCACTAACAGACAGTTACCTTAAAAATCCCTAAAGTGCGTCAAAATTTGTCCTACAGTAACATTTAGTCGTTTCTGTGATACAAACAGCTGCATAGCTGAGGGACCACAGGTGCTGTCCATGCCTTCCACCAAACTGAATATCTACATTATGAAGCAGAAGAGCAAAAGGCATTGTGCAGATGAAAACAGAAATACAAATATCTTCACCCTGCCAATAGCATTATATCTCTTTAGTCTTATAGTAGGATGACTGTGCAAAATGTATGCTTGCTCATAAATCACTACGTCGTCGCTTCCTCCTCAGGCTTTTAAATAACCAGCTCCGTCACAGTACATTCAATAGCAGTTCAGCTGATTAATGCTGGGTTGTAATGACTATAAAATATGAGGCTTGTGGTAGCTGTCAAACATTAATTGGAAGAAAACATGACAAAATCAAGGCCAAATATGATGCACTTTCAATCAACTTGTTTAACTAGCTCATTGTCTGTATGATAAGTGTTCCATGTTGCCATGTATTAAAAAAATTAAACCGCACCAAGTTCTTTCCAGCTCTCACCCCAGGCTAGGCATTGCTGCACATCAGGCATCCCAAATAACTGTTCTCGAGTAGCTCTAAATGACTATTGATAGAGGTGAAGTCTGGAGTTCTTCAATTCCAGGGAACTGCCCATGTTGCATTATTCTACTCCTTTAGGGACTTGGCCTATTTGTAGCAGTCAGGAAACCCAATGACAAAACACTTCTGACTCCAAACATTGCATTGTGTTTCTGGTAAAAGCAGCAGAAGAAAAACAGCCTGCAGGTCAGACAAGCAGAAAGATAGATAACATTGATTACACGGGCCGCACACAGGGAAAATGGAGAATTCAATTAATTTAACTTTTTCTTTTAAAAAAGCAGTTTCATCCAGAGCACTGAGTAAAATGTGCCAAGGCCAGGGAAATGCTTGAAAGAGCCATTTTAAAACATCTATTTACTTTATAAATTAAATCATGATTATGCATACAATACAAATTCAACAGGTATGTCTTTCACCAGCAATAAAAACACAACCAAGAACAAGTTTGTGCCAAATTGGTGACTACATTCCTGTAGCGTCACAGCATTCATAATAGTTCATGGCACAACGCCTAGAATTTGCTGGCAAATGCAGTTACTTGTGCTTTCCTTTGCTTTTGGCACTTTTCACAAATAACTAGGTTGCTGAACACTGGGAAGAAACCTGTGACTCACATCTGGGGGTTTAAACTACAACTTGACAGGTTAAGAAACCTACCATAATATATGCTCACTGCATTAGAATTAAGCAATAAGGGGACAACCAATAATTTTAAAGCCGTAAAAAGCCCTCAAAAGACATAGACCCTCATTTTATATTCCTAAATATGTCTGCACACTCTCTTATTATTATAGCCCTACTTTGTTATATAGGAGCTGTATGCGTGTACATTTTGATGGAAAGAATGCTTGTAATGCTCATCCTGTCCGAGCACATTTCCAGCATACCAGCACAACATCTGGACCCATCTGGAGGCCACTTTCCCCCTCAGGCTCTGACACATAAACTACACACTCTAAGTATACCTCACCGGTCCAGTCACACTGGGCAACATATGGACGCTCAGTGAACTTAAAGACAATAAGCATAGAGAAACAAAAACATTTAGAGCGTATGAAATTATTCCTTGAAGTAACAAATTTGCATTCTGATGCGCACAGCATTAATGCAACCCTTAATGCTTTTTCAGGAGGAAGCGAGTGTGTGATCCTCTAGAGAGTGAGATATTTATAGAAAACAGTGTAAATCTTATCATTTGTAATGCATTAATAAAATAAAGGTTCTTTTAAGGGTTTTGTCTATGCTGAATAGCAAATAGCAAACAGTCGACTAATGCATTGACTAATGCGCAAAGAAGGTTGTATGGATTATGACACATTGATGTGACATTTGTTAGCTGTGTGCTAAAAAGCATCTGTTTGCATTTAAAAGTCAGACCACCCACTGAGGTTTCACATTACAATAGAAATGCCTGTCTGGGTAAAAACCGAGCTCTAACAAGCAGGTTCTATTCAGTGATTGTAGAGTCCAATATTTAAATGTAATTCATGGAAAAACATACAAAAATATAAACCTGAATATAACAGTGTTCAGTTCCAAACATATATCAAAGTGTCATTGCTTGTAAGTTGTTTATAAGGAGGCTCTATGACATTTATGTGGTGGGAGACTGGACTGGCTGGAGGAACTCTGAAGTGAAAACAGCTTCCGCATACTCTTCGCAAACATCCTGGAACTCTGCTGCCACATCAGCCAGAGCCTCAGCCATTAGCTCATCAGCCAGACTGCGGGAAACAAGGGAAAAGAGAGTTACAGTCCCACCGCACTTATTGCTCATACACACACATTAAAGGGACAGTTCACCCAAAAATATGGAAATATCCCTTAGTTATTTTAAATGCCTCATTCAGGAGAGGAGAAAAAAAAAACATTGCGTATATTTTTGTGTAAAAAATCATTTACCATTTTTTGGTATTTGAAAATGCTGAAAACTAAAATAAAGCTTAAATAAATAAAATGAAATATAAATGAAAAACTAATTAAATCTAAAATTAAATTGCCTTGGGAACTAACTGAAATTAATTCATTTTATTTATCAAACTTATTTAAGGCAGCATGAAAAATCACCCTATTTTCTATTTCTATTCTAATGCATGTTACAGATTTTATTGTAACCAATTCAACAGAGAATATAGAATTTTTTTATGTTTTGACCTCGTAATGTTTAATCAAAATGTCAATGCTACTTCGGTTTCATTGCAGCTTTGATACAAAAACAGACAAAAGCACATAAAATTACTAAAACTTAAACTAAAATTAATCTCTAATAGTACATTAGTAATACTGTAATAACAGCGTTTTGTGTTCTCCTCTCAGCATTAAAGAATAAAAATGACTTCTATTTCTTTAGGACAGTGATGAGATTATCTAAATCCTCTCTTTTAGTCAAATATCAAACTTCCTCTGTTTAAAGAGCAGAGCTCCCCAGAGAGTCCAGTCAGTCTGTGCTCACTCAAGGCCTGGACTGCCTTCAAGGCTCTTATTACCCACAATGCACCGCTGACTGACAAGTGCCTGCACCCATTCCCAGCAGCAGCACTAATTGCCGTGACATTTCCCATCTTCTCTATTTCTCTGGAATAGTAACCATTCAGAGTCTGTGCGGTGCTACACTAACCTTTAAAAAAAAAAAAAAATCCTTAATTTCTTTTTATATCCGTGCAATAACTCATACTTTTTTCGAGCTTCAGCACACAGAAAAATATTTTTACTTTTGATTCCTCACTTTCTCCTTTCCGTAAATGATTTCTGCAACCATTCTTCTCACCACCCACACAGCCCATGGCGCTAGGATCAAGTCTGACAAATGAGACCTCAGCTCTAAGATCAGATTCTGGTTTTTGTGTTCCTCTTCCCACCGTTGTTAAAAGTCTGTTCTCTGTGGACTAGCAGGACTTGATAAATATCCACCGCATTGCACCAACTTAAAAATTCTGTTAAGTATGCTAATGGCGGGGTGGGTGTGCAGGAGCACTAGTGGAACAACAAAGACGCTCATTTACACAGGAGTACGCTCTACATTAGCACCCATCAAAAAACAGCTAATATTTACATTTAAAATGGCATTGTGTGCGAGGATCATGATAGCCGCGAGGCTGTAAACAATCTCAACTCCTACTAGCCGTGTCACTGTGGGAAATGCACTGGGGCTTATGACTAATCTGCTGTTGCTCTGGGTGCACATGGAAGTGCTGAGTTTTTAGTGTTTATACATCCAGGAACGTGTCTGGAGCATAAACAAAACAATGAAAATATGTCAGGAAACTGTAGATATCGGTGACGAATGAGTAAGAGCTAATGTAGGTTAGATGTCTATGGGCCACAGGCACACTGCAGCTTCAGTACACACATAGTTCAGTTGTTTACTGAAGTCACTGCTTTAAGATGCAGATCTGAAATGGATAAGTGTCAAGACTCATTTGCAATTTTTGGTTGTGAAATGAACAAAAAGACATGCAAGATCCCTTTCCAATGCAGTCTGTGCCTGTAAATTTCATTCATGCAAAATGATATTACAATGTTTCTTGCATATTTCGCAACAGCTTTAAAGTCAAATGTCCAGTGAGTGGCACTAAAAGTGCATTCAGTTTTATCTAAAATAGATGAATATCAATCGTTTTATGATGTTGATTGTTGCACATATCGTGACAGTTTGGAAATTAAATGTCTGATGAGTGGTGCTAAAAGGTTAATGCTCTTTATCAAAAGAGCGATGCTATACTAGGTGTGCTACTGAGCAAGTTTACTTCATCAGCAAAACTATGCATATGGAGATGGTTGTGCATTGCAAATTTAAAAATGTATTAATTTAGTAATGAAGTCATGACAGTATTGTGCTTGTAACCACACAATTTTTTTTAATAATCTTTAATTTGCCCATAAATAAAACCCAACGGGCTAAATAAAAACGTTTAATTTGACCACACAAGTTTCTGAAATATATTTTGATGTGTGATATGTAATTAAAAAGGTTAATCTAGGTTAAGCTGTTAGCTTGCTAACTGAAAACAAAAAGAAAGGGTCATGTTTAATTTGATAATTTCAGATTCTGTAACATAATGATATGTGTCAAAGGCTTATTAGGAATAAATATATCGTAAAATGATTTTCTGTGATAATCTAATGGACGACCCTCAAAAATAACAAATAATGAGTTAACAAAACAAGCCTCTTTCAGGTATAATTCAAGCCACACTTTAATAGTGATTGAGATGTTGTATTAATAAAGAAATCATTAGATTCAAACCTGTCTGCTATTGCCCAAGGATTGAAGCTCCCCAGAGCCTCGTGTGAAACCAGGCGCAGAAAGGCATCATGGTTCTCCCTGTATTTCTGGATACTCCTCTGCATGCTGGGCGGTACAGTCAAGTTAACCCCTCGTGTGCTTCCCCCTCCAGCTGGGACTGGATGACTGGGGTCATTTAGAGTTAAAGACTCCTCATCTAGTATCGATGTGTCTGATGCAGCCCTGTAAACAGAAAATATATATATATATAATTTATGTTTTTTTTTTTTTCCATAAAGGTCACAGTATTAAATTTGTGCCTCTAAGGCAAAATAAACTATTTTCAGGTCTTTCATGTGTTTATGGGTAGCATAGCTACTGCCTACAGAAAAGACGACATCGTTTGTTCTAATTAGACTGTAGTGTAACAAGACAATTACAGTAGTCTACAGAATATATATATATATATATATGTGTGTGTGTATGTGTATATAGAGAGAGAGAGAGAGAGAGAGAGAGAATATTTATATCTCATGGCTAAAGCAGAAACATCTGTTAACTTTATTCACACTTCAGACCACCATATCAACTGTTCAGGGAACAGTTTAATAAACAATTTTAATAAACAATATTAGACACAAGCTCAGTCTAGACACTTAAAGCGCAAAGCCGCCAACAGTGCACAAGGGCCATTTATTCTCTAATGGAACATTATAGGGGCCGGCGCTGCTATTGTGCAATCACTTCCCCTTTACCGTTCCCGCAAGGCACCCTCTTTGTGCGGCTAATAGAATAACGCTCTGGCTAACAGCTACCTCAAGCGTTTTGGGCATGCTGTGGCACTCTGGAGAAGTGAGGAATTGACCACAGCTGGGAGAATAATGTCAAACTTTGAGTGGTTGCACAGTGCAAACAAAAACAGCATGAACAGGCGAAGGGATGGTCAAGGTAAGCAGTCAATTAAGGGATTCAAATTAGAAGGCGTCCCCTGTGTTAATTCAGCTCTGTAGTCATAAGCAAGAAAGGTCATGTGAGGTGCTGAAAGAAATAAGCACACAAGCAGTTCTGTGAGATGTAACAATGAACACGCACATACATAGTGAAATAGGCAAACGCTTTCCAGGCTTCTTCTGTCAAAACAAGCCAAAAATAATGACCAAATTTCTCCCCTTCCTGCTTTCAACAACAGCTCCAGCAGTCACAAGCAGAAAAAAAACACCGTCAACGCTCCACATGTGATTTATATGAGCAGACACAATGCTGCACTGACTTGTGCACACGCTCCAGTGTTTGGCAGACAGCATGAGGCACGGGAGATATAGAGGGAGATGATGAGAACTTCTTTTCGGGGAAGGTTCATCAACAATAAGGTATCCAATATCAACAGTGTACAAGGTAACACCTATAAAACAAGAACCAAAGTGAATCCCTCACTTCTACAGAGTGCAATAGCATGCCTAAATGGCAATTAGTAGGTTACATGGAGGGTGAAATTTTTCACACAGTATGTAAATGAAAAAAAAAAAATTGCATTTACAGAAATTTATATTTTCTATTTCTATTCTACAACCATGAACCAGCTCTTTTTCAATGAAAATTTCATCAGAATGGTTTTAAGTCAGTCTAAAAAAATAATAAACACTAAATGAAATTGCAGAATACAAATAAGACAGACTTGAGCGAGTTTCAAGATGTATATTCCATGAAAACAAACCATTTATGCTATTACGCAATATTGACTAACAACACAGTTTTTGGTAGAACATTAGACTTTGAGCTTGCAGAAGGATATATGCAAACGACAATTATTTGACTATTAATTATTTAATAATTGATTGATATAAAGAATTACAGTACACTACCCTTCAATTATACAATGCATCTGAAATCAAATACTTCTCTACTATACAGTATGCGAAAAACATTATGCAAAAAAAAGTAGTATATCTTAGTGCAAATTGTCTATGGGCGTTGGCAATACGGGCGTCCCGAGTTCGAATCCCAACCCGAGGAACTTTCCCGATCCGTCAGTTCTGATTTGTCCTATCGTAATAAAGGACTAAAATAAAGGCGAAAATGCCAAAAATAAATAAAAAGCAGGCGAAAAGTACTCGGATGACTTTCTATTTCCAGTGAGATTATGAAGTATGCATTAAATAGACATTTTACTATCCCATGAGGCCACAGGAGAGGATTTGTGAATAGTAGTGAAGTGACAACACTGACGCTGTAGGTCACAAGACCATATCCACATGGAGGATGTAGTATGTCCGCATTCCATTCATACTATTCATATTCATATTCATACTATATAGAACCTATAGATTCATAGTACATACAACAAACAAGTTCAAATTCAAATGTAGAGACTACTCAGACAGTATGCAACTTTTCTGGTCATAAATCTTAAATAAATATCTCATACATAAACAGTGAACACTTTTCATTCATAACATTGATTGTGTGTCATTGTCATTCTGTGCTTTTGAGGTGTAGTGCAGTTCACAAGCAAATATCTCACCAGTTCTTTCAATAAAAAAAATTAATCAGACTGGTTTATTGAAGTTCTTGCAAGGAACACAGAATGGGCCAGAAAAGCAGCAGACCACAGGATAGACGGACACCGTTTGACCTGGACATATCAGAAGTGATATAATGGAGAAAGCCAGCTGTAATAAGTTAGTGCAAACAGAAATGAGACGTGTAAAAGTCAGTGAATGAGATTCAGGGCAACCGATGCTCTATCAATATTCTGAAAGCAGAGATCAGAACCAATAAAGCTAAAGGGCTGCTTTTGCACCTTTAATCCAGTGAGAAGGCCATCGCCAGCAGCAAGGTTACAGTCGTGGAGCCGGACAGGGAGAGGGAGATTAGCTGGATGAAGGTTAGATGAAGAAAGAGATGGAGAGAAAGAAAGAGAGATGGCGGTTTGAAATAAAAGGTTCCAGAACAGAGAATGAGGATCAAAGCAAAAGCCGCAGCCTCACCATGGGCTCCGCATTGATCTCTTTGAACTCTGAATAAGCAGTGGTGGATCACACACTCTCTCAGATGTGCTGGTTACTCTGTGGAGTCCTCCAACACCAATAACCTCCATGTGCAGACAAAGGACATTATAAGATATCGCCACTTATCGGTTATCTCCCCTCTACGATTCTGTTCCTGAGAGTCACGCATTAGAAAACCTCATTCAGTGAGTTTGTCTTGCACATTGTGTAAGATTCAATAGCACACAGCAAAAAAAACAAGATAATTTAAAACAATAACAATGTACTTGAGCAAAAAAAAATATATATATAAGATAGAATTGGAATAAATACCACTCCACTAGAATTTTTTTCTTTTTTTCTTGTTTTAAGCATAAACCCCACTAAATTTACTCTTAAAGGAGTGGTTGATTGCGATTTCACTTTTTTAACATTAGTGTGTAATGTTGCTTAAAGTTTTGTGATATAAAATGTTCATTAGTCATTCAAATATTTGTTAAATGATATAAATAAGTATTTGATTAATGCTGATGGCAAACAAGAAAGTATTATAATGTTTGCCTATTACTAATTACTATTACTAATATAAATGCAATCGTTATAATACTTTTTGTATAATTTTTTCCTTTTGTTTAACCATTCTATCTGATTATTAGACAAACTTTTTAGACAGAACTGTTAACGATGACGGCGAACAAGAGGGAGAATGTGAGCACTGTGTGTTCAGGCGCTGCCACTCTAAGCACCATCAAAATAAAAGTCCCACCTCTAACACATCGGCCAAGCAGAAAAACGTATCGGCCGATGCCGATATTTGCAAAATGCCAAATATCGGCCGACCACTATTTACAATTACTTGTAACACTTGCATGTACTGCCCACTTTCACCCATTCAAGATAGATTAGATGGATAAAATCAAATCCAGTGCAACTCTGAATGCATTTTATGTCAAACTGAAATATCAACTTAAACAAAGAAAACCAAACTGGTGCACAATTTTCTTTAACATCAAAATCCTTCCTCTCTGTATGAGTACTGTATGAAATATTGATATTAAAGGAGCATACTAAAATGGACTGGAATAGAAGAGGAGTGGCTGGTGATTTCAGTGTTCAGATTGGTCTGTTTGATGCTTTTACGGCAGCATCAAATGACACTTGACTCTACAACCCACTGATAGAAAAATCAAAACAAATCACAGAGGGAGAAAAAGCGAGAAGCAAACACATGTATTGAGTTTCATTATAAATCAGGGCACTATGATTGATTACGCTCCAGCAAAGCTTTTTAGCTCCCCCCCCCTCCGGCCCCCTTACTTCCCTTTTCTCAAGCCAAAATTGTTCTCGGAATATAACAAAAAACCAAACAACAACAACAAAAGCTAAAAAGCGAAGCCACACTGACAGCTCTCTATTGTGCTACAGTAAGGATACACACTGCATCTTTGCAACCAGTCTAACAATGACAAATAAACTGTATAATTCCCCAATCGTTTGTGTGTGGCATTTACAAACTATGCAGTGTTTCCATGTCAAACAGTGTGTTGTCTACACAGGTAATCACAGATAAGACAACAAATAATAAACTCTGCATGCTAATCAACATCAGGGCCCAATATCTGCTCCTCAAACAACCTCCCATGAGCACGCGCTACACCAACACAAAGATCCCAGACCTTGCACACTCTAGTGGCACTTTTCATACACAAATAAACTTTAACTTGTTTTTAATCATAAATCCTCAGTTTGGCCTTGGCCTTTAGTGGCTGTACTAAAAGCCGAATAATTACCATAATGCTTTGCATAATTCATTTTCCACTGGCCACTTTGTTTTCCTGGCCACATCCGCCCAATAATTGTCCATTCTGATGTAAATAAGAAAAGGAAAAGGATGTAAAATGTTCACTAAGAGTTTGATTGAACCATTAGGTTGATTCTAATATATAAAACTGTAACATAAGGATAGAATTAACAACTGAGGCTGGAAGAATGAATGGCATTAAGAGAGAGCTGATGAGTAGATTGACCGTAATTTTCTGATCAAGAGTGCAATGTCCATCTATGTGGCTTTTAAACGAACAGCAGTTGCCAAATCGTCACTATACTTTGCATGCAGGATAAACGCACATCACTTCTTTTGGAAGGATTAGTGAAAAATAACTTGAAAAAGCTTTCAGCGACAGCCATTTTCTGAGTCAGAGTAATGAAATATCGCATTAGTTGGCCAGCTGGCACCTTCATCAGCAGATCTTGTCCTTCAAAATAAGCCAACGGCACTGAGTGTAATATAAAGTTGCTTTGGACACAAAACTACTGACTAACAACAGTGTTGTGAAAAAGTAAGTGTATCTTTAAAAAGTGTCATCCTTCCTCTTTAATGTGGTTATACTAATTTGTACTTGATTTGAACTAATTGGTGCACCTGATGTAGTGAATAAAAAGAACAGGTGAAGTTTGTACACAAAAAAGGGGGAATTTCTGTTAGACAAACCAGTACAAAATGTATATTCCAAGTGTAATTTGTCAAACAATAAAAAACTGTTTTATAATAGCACAAGAGCTTGTAGGCAATCTTTTATATATAATATTACATGTAAGGATATAAAATATTACAAACTAATGTGCTTAATATTTCACTATAAAATAAAATTATATATAACATTATTGTATAACATTATATTATATATATAGTATATACAGAACTGTTGGTGACAAGTAAAAATATATATATATTAAAAAAATGCTGTTCTTTTGAACTTTGTATTAATCAAGGATCCTGAAAAAATGTATCACGGTTTTCACACAAATATTAAGCAGATCAACCATTTACAACATTGATAAGAAATGTCTCTAGAACACCAAATCACCATTTTTGAATGATTTCTGGATGATCATGTGACATTGAAGACTGGAGTAATGGCTGCTGAAAATTCAGCTTTGTCATCAAAGGAATAAATTACATTTTAAAATATATTAAAATAGAAAACAGTTGTTTTAAACTGTAATTTGTATTTCACAAAATTACTATTTTACTGTATTTTTGATCATGAAGCCTTGGTAGAAGAGGCTTCTTTCAACCAACCCCCAAAATAATCTTCTATTGTGATTTTCTCCTAGAAAACTGCATAAGTGTAAGTGACAGAGCTTTGATCCCTGCATCCCTATCAGTCACTGCAGCTCACTGGATTTCTCCAGAGCGATCTTAATCATGGTCACAGTCATTGCTCATGTTTCAACACAGCCACCGTAAGAGACACTGAAGAATAGTCTCTAGTGGAGTGACATTTCAGAGCCGATGTTTTCTGTCAGCATTAAGTGACTGGCTGAGGATAAATAAATCCAAACAATAGTTCAGATCAGAGGCAGCGGAGAGAAACCATGGCCCATGCAGCCTCGATTCTCAGCAGCCCGTGACATCAATGCAACCCAAACACCCATGGTGAATGCACTAATATATATGGAGAGTAAACAAATCTTCAAGTGGTGCTAAAACCAGTCCTTGTGGTTACTGTCTGGGATGTTAATTGAATATTTTTACATGTAAAGTTACGATAACACAAATATTAATATGAAAGGATTGCAGTCCCTCTATCTGTCTGTAACGGTTCCAGATTGAAGTTGGTGCCATTTTCTTTTGTGACAAGGAAAGTCAGTGAAGCATGTGGCTCACTGACCTGAGACCAGTTAACAAACGCCCAACACTGCAGCACTGTATGATAACAGGGAGGCAGCAACAATAGGCAGACAATAAATTAGCAGTTGCCTACCTAACTTACATATAAAAATATATTGCAGGGTTGTTCACAACAGTTGTTAAAAAGAAGAAAAAAAACAACATACATACACAGACACACATATTAGTAACCTCAAAGTTAGCACGTTAACGCATGCGAACGCAGAGGTGAAGCTACTCACAACTGCTGTTTCGGTCTCGTTTTTTTCTTGACAAAAATTGCATTTATTTAGATGCATAATGTCTTACGACCACATCAAATGGGAGAATTTTTTTGCGATTAATTTCAGAAAAAAAAAAGTGCAATTAGTTAATTTTTTTTTAATCGACTGTCTTAATTATTTACATGCCATTTGGCACTCTTTGATGTGGCGTGACAGATCGCTGTATAGAAGCCTTAGTTCTAATGGCAGAGTGGAGCGTGAGTGAGCGCAATCATCCCTTCATCTTTACTACCAGTTTTAACATGAAATAAGCATGACTGAACATCTCATGTAATCACTCAATCAGTGTTTCAATTGCAGAAATATGTAATTAAAACAGCTTGTAAACAAAAAGTCACGCAGCATTTCATTTACCTCAGGCAAGTCATCAGTGTCCACAGCTCGTCAGTTTGCTATAGTATAGAGAAATGAAGTCTAGAGAAGAGCGTTTTGAGAAATATTATACTATATACTGTTATATTTTACTTTACCTGTTAGTGGTCTTAATTATTTAATGTATGTTTAAATAAATCATTTATAAAAAAAGTTATGACAGCCATTGTGTAAATGATAATTTCAACAACAAATACAAACTGTATAATTTAGATGTTAATTTAAAAACTGCATTATGTGCAATTTACATGTTTGCATACAAATTTTTAATTTGAGTGTTGAAAATTATAGTTAAAAAGTATAGTAACTGAATTCATGTTTCGGCTCTGTTGTTAATTGTAACCTTATACTAATGCAGCATTTAGAATGATTTGCTTGCGTTGTCACTTTGATAAAAGCATTTGCTACTTGAATAAATGCAAATATAAATTATTGAAAGGTACGTTGATCATTTTAGTCAGACAGATTGCACACTTGAAAGGCTTGTAAATACTGTAATTCCCTGAGATTAGACATGAGATGGTGCTTTGAAGTTTGTGTAGACATTGTGCTCCTACGTCAAGAGAGAAAAAGAAAGTGGAGTGCTGTATGTTTACACTGCGTTCACAAAGCTGAAAGGCCTTGCTGCGAGCTAAAGCCGAAAAGGAGAAAGGATTTTAATCTTCTAATGTATCTATTGAACCTGTTCCACTAAATTTCCCACCATGCCCATCCTGCTTTAGACAACTCTCACGCCCTCAAGACTGTCCCTTTTTATTCTTTTATTTTCCACATTAATTTACTGAGCCACAGCTGCTGCCAAAGCTTTGGGCAGAAAGAAGCGAGGCTCCCGCTCTCTCTTGGCAGAACTACAGAAGGAGGAGGCGGAGGGAGAGAGACTGGCTTTAACCAGCAGATATTTTGGAATTCGATTTTCATGTAGCTGTTATTGAATATTCCCTAAACAGACAGATATTGCGTGCAAAAAAAAAAAATATCTGGTCAATGTGCAGTTACCCTACAATTCAAGTGAAGACTGATTACATTGTGACTGATCCAAATGTGCCTGGCATACATGGAGTCAATACACTCTCAAATCAGCTGATAGTCACTCACCCAGTCTCCACTGGATTTTGCAGGAGGATGTTGGCTGTTCTGGGTGCATTCAGGACTTGTTTCGTCAGTCGTATTGGCTGAGGAGAGGCTGGCCTAGAGCTAGAAATATTCCTTTGAGCATCTGCAAGACACAGAACGTTTTACACTGCTGCCATCTGGTGGAAACCAATGTCATGTCAGCCAAACAAAATGCAGAGCACATACTTGTCTGTCTCTCCAGGGACAAAGTGGGGAGACGCTGAGACTGACCTTCTGATGCTCTCAAAAGGACAACTGATAACTACTTTTGTCAGTCTTTCTGTCTACTATCAACTGGGGAATGTAAATGGTCCATCTGGGTCCTGTGACTCACCTGTGCCTTTTTCCCAGATAAGTGGGTCAGAGTATGAGATCATAGCAAAGCGCCTACGGACTTCTTCCTGGTCTCTCTGGGTAAAAAAAATACAGCTTTGTGAGTCATGTGATTTCATTTTATTATTTTATATTTAATTTAATTTAATTTAATTTAATTTAATTTAAATTTACATTTATTTAAAACTAATTAAATATTTATTTTACTTTTTTTTACTTTTATATTTATTTATTTATTTGAAACAAAGAAAATGTTCCAAAGGGAAAAAAATAATAATAATAATTTAGGGGGGGGGGGAATTAAATAAATAAATAAATATATATATTTTTATTTTCAATCATTTCTATTTTATTATTATTATTATTATTATTATTATTATTATTCATTTTACTTATGATTTAATAACTTTTTAATAATAATTTTGTTTTTATTTTATCACTTCTTTTAATATGAGAATTTTATATTATAATTGTTATATTATCTTTTACTTTTAATAACCTTTTATTAGTATTATTACTATTATTATAAATAAATAAATAAATAAATAAATAAATAAATATTTAAGTAAATAAGAAAACATATCAAGTTCAGACCATTAAATTACAAAAAGTGAGGCATCACGCCAAACTCACAAATCTTATAATCTATGCCTTTAGCTCCCACACACTGACCTCCATCTCCTCCATCCTCAGCAACATGCTCTCTAAAGTGGGGCCCTGCAGCTGCTTCTCAGCATCAGCCTCGGCCACCTGCTGCATCTCAGTCACCCACAGAGCTCGAGCTGCGTCCTCCAGAAGATCTTCCAGAAGAGCTTCGCTCAGTACATCCGCACTGGCCCCAGGCTGTCAGCATTTCCAGCACAACACAGCACAGAATAACAGAATACTTCAAAAATTTAGTAAATTGAACCTTCATTAAATATTCAGTTTACAAAAGTTCTTGGTGCCAAAGATGCAGGAATAAAAAAAATGAAGAAAAGTGTGAGTTCTCACCTTATCTGCAACCTTCAGCCGCTCTCTGAGTGTGTCACTTCCTGTTCCAACCACCTGCCATACAAATATGAGACAGAAACAGTAGAGACGGGATTCTCTATTTACATCCACACACAACAGCTGTTCACAGTATGCTCGAAGGGAAAAACATTCAAATATGAGGGAAAAACGCTCCAAATTGTACACTCAGTCATACAAAGATTTATAGCTCTTGCTGATACAGTAACATGTCAGACATTATTTGGGGAAAACAACATCAGATGAATGTCTTTACCTTTGCTTGGTCCAACAAAGGTTGAATTCTTTCTCTAGCAGCCTGCTCAGCTTTTTCCGCCCATTGTGTCGGAGAGCCCACTGTGGTCCTACCATGGCCACATATTAATACACATCAATGCAAACAAACCCTCAAATAATAGAAAGTTCAATTAACCTTTTTTCCCCTCATTAACCTTGAGGAAAACATTCCAAAATGTAACCAAAAAGTTATTTATTTATTTTTTTGCCCAATAAATTTTGGCTGTTTTTCTGGCATATAACATGAATAAAAATAAATAAATAAAAAATAAAAAATAACCATTTTTTAAATGTAGTGGTATATTTATTAAATTAACTCCATAGACAGATGGTACGAGAACCACCCAAAAAAATAAATAAAAAAAATTAAATTAATTTCCAGCCAGTTTGTCCAGATCTTGATTTCCATACATTATTATTCAACGCAAATGGATTATGTCATCTTCCATTTTGCTAATTTAAATTGATGGCAACCAATGAAATTTCATGATAAAAAGCTCATTTTAATTAACTCAATTAAACAAGCCGCGAAACTCATTTCTTGCATACACAGTTCATTGAAGCACTGGTTAACTATAATAATAATGAGGGAGCTGCCATCATACCGGAGTTTGTTAATGCGGTCAGCCTCCTCTTTACTCAGACGATTCAGTTCTTTTAGTCTGTCTGCAGTCACTCGGTCCAGCCAGGCTTGCCTTTAGCACATAAACGTACACACCAATGAGCTTCTGCTGTCTCATACTCAACAGTTAAAAAAGACCTTCTTCAACAGTGAACATGAGCACTTTAATGTCACAATTGAGGATCATAGAGATGATCATTTAGTTAGAAAGAGAGCCCAGTGATAATGAAGAGAGGGTTCATTACATACCTAAGGGCTTCATTTTGGGCTTGATTCCTGTCATGTGATGAAGGGCTGAGCTGTGTGCTGCCACTCGGGCTGGTCTGTGGATTCTGCTTTTCAGGGCTCTTTTTAGGTGAGAACAGACATCTGGGCTCTGGCCGGCTAGACACAGCACTACACAGGTGTATATATTCATATTTATTAGAAGAACACAAAGTTGCAATAATGTAAAGTCCTGTGTGCAAGACAAATATGGATGAAGGGGCTGGATGTACTGACCGTGGGCGAGGAGGAGAGTGAGGGGATGTTGGTATCCAAGGCACAGTGGGCTCTTTCTGAGGTACCTGGTTTTCCCTCAGTCGGGACGAGACAGTGGGCTGCTGGAAGCTGGCATCACGAACATGACTGGCCTGCTGAATGAGAGACAGTGTGTCTTATCTTTTTTTTTTTTTTTTAAACTGTTTGAAAACCACAGTCATTACTCCAGTCTTAGAGTCACAAGATCATTCAGAAAAGCATTCTAATGCTAATTTGGTGCACATTTCTTATTATTATCAATGTTGGAAACACAAATGATTTAGTTGAAACCTTGATAAAAAAAAAAAACTATTCTTGACTATTTGATGTTAATAGAAAAGCATTTATTAAAAATAAATATTTTTACTGACACCTCTGATCAGTTTAATGCATCCTTGCTGAATAAAAAAAAAAAATTATTTCAAAATCTTATTAACTCTAAAATTTTGAAAGTTAGTGTTTCTCAATAAAAAAGTAGCGCTATAACTAAACTAAGTATAAATAAATGATTATTAATAAGAAGAATAAAAAAACCTTTACGTGGTCTGGGTTGATGGCACTGGAAGTTTTGTTGGGTTTCTGTGCTTCTGCCGCTCTCAGTTTTTGATGATGTAAGAGGCTCTCTAGCCCTGCCCTCAGAACTTCACTGCGCTCCTTCACCAGTGCTTGAGAGGTCCTGTGGGATTTTGCTGCCAGTCTGCTGCCTGCATTCATTACCAAAATCTCAGATTTTCTTTTGCAATACCCTGAAATCAAATACCTACCCGCAGCACATGCTGCAAACCAATTCTACTCAAGATAAATAATTAAATATTGATTTGATGAATATGATTTTCATATACAGTGGCCCAAAAAGTATTTGTACAGTTATACATACAAATGACAAAATATCAAAACAAGATACAATACCAAAAAATTGCTACTAGTTTTCTAAGAACTCACTGTGTTGGTGTGTTAAAATAAATACATTTCTTTAAAATAAACTTGGTTAGATGTTTTGCAAAGACATTCAGACTTATGGACAGAAACAACAAACTCTTTTTGAAAACTGAACATCACTTTGGTTGTCATGACTCACCACCAGGCTTTTTTGCAGCAGCTGGCTTTCGGGGTCTTTGTGAGGTCCTCTCAGCTGGTGCTCTGGCAGGACGGGGAGGGGACATGCTGCGGGCCCTGACCCGGGTAGAAGTCTTTTCCACTGGGTTGACATTTTGCAAATCTACATCTCTTTTCTTGGTTGTCTCCTGCTTACTCAGTGCTGAGTCCAGTGTCTGAGCAATCATAAACAAAACAGCATTAAATGAAGGCTTTGACATTCATTGAAAGTTTATTGTGTTTATATACGATACATCACCTCTAATTTCTGCAGGATGTCGAGGGCTGTCTCTGGGACGGCAGATCCTTGCCCCACCTCTGCTTTGGCTGAGCAGAGAGAGAGCTGGCGAATCAGCTGCCCCAGCTCTTTGCAGTGGGTGGGCACTCTGTTCTCAGCAGGGTCTGACAGCTGGTTGATAAAAACCTGCATGGCTCTTACAGCCCCCCGGTGAGCAGCAGCCAGTCTGTCCATTGCCCTGGACTGAGAAGACATCCATAGAAACATTTAAAACCCTTGCATGACTCATTCTTGCACTTTAAAATCAAGCTACAATCAAATATTGATTTTTTTGGGTGGGCGAAATGAACTTTGGTACCTTTTGGGTGTGTTTGACATTCTGGGAACGCAGCTTGTCTAGATCCTCCTGTATTCCTTTAACCTTGAACAAAACAACAAAACAGTCCCATTGTGGATCTTTAAAGCCACCTTTTTATCTCAAACCAGTTGTCGTTCAAGTACAAAAATCCATGGTTTTGCATGATTTTCTGACTATATCCATATGCAGAATTGTTGGATCCAAACTGAACATCATGTGCGCTGAAATATTTGAACTTCTGTAGCTAAACGTGTGCACTATATCTGTGAAATGGGTGGTTATGAATACTTATGTCTGGAATCAGTTATGTTAATTAGCCTTAAAAAAAACTATTATGCTTTTCTTTAAAATCTATTGACAGACCTCTGTTTTGTGTGGATATATATTCATACATTCAACCATGGCAAATAAGCAAAATTATGAAAAATGATGTCTTCAATAGTTCTTTTATAATTATTTATGTTAATTAGACCTTCAAAAACTACAATGTTTTTCTTTCAAACGTATTTGGAGGTCAATGTTTTGTGTAGATATATTTATACATTCAGTATTTACTCATTTTACCATGGTAAATAAGTTGCATTATGAATAAATATGTCTGAAATCATTATTTTAGAATTATAAAGAAATTTTATTAGAAAATCTACTTTGGTTGTCTTTTAAATGTACTGGCAATCATTTCTTTTGTGTGGCTATATTCACACATTCATTATTCATTCATTTTTAATTGTAAATAATAATACTAATAATTTAATAATTATTTCACAATTACCTACATTAATTATCCATAGGAAACCTACTCTGCTTTTATTTAAACCTTTTAAATTATTTTCTGTTTTAAGACCAGTTTAAAAGTTCAGTCTGACTTCTGTGCAGTACTAAAAATAAAAAAATTATTTCTTGTGTTTGTGAACTGCAGTGCTGCTCACAGACCTGCTGCTGTAACACATAGATGATGCGTGCAGAACGGGCTGCTTGCTCCTGTCGCCGGACCTCCATCCTTTGTTTCTCCTCAGGCTCCTGAACCTCCACAGCACGACCTGCAGAAAACCCACATGCACATCTCTTAAAAAGTGTAAAAAAAAATAAAAATAAAATAAAACATAGTACAGGTGCTCAGAATTAATGAGAATACCTTTATTAGCCAACTGCTCTATCCTTTGCACATATGTGCTCAGCTCCTTCTGTAGTTTCCGGATCTCCTGAGTGAGCTGAGGTTCACCGCTGTTGACTCTCGGGTCGAGGACTTTGGTAGGTGGCTGGCTCTGTTTAAGTTGGCTGTTGGGTTGATGAGGAGTATAAACAAGCACCTGAGCACCATTTTTTAACTGTTTCTTTGGACCTGACATCTTTGGGTGCACCGCATGAGGACTGTGATCTATGTTGCTTCTTTCAGGGCTGATATTCTGGGATCTCTCTGCTGGTTCGGGTGACATACAGCTGATGGATTCCTGATGTTTCCTGCGCAGATCTCTCCTGGCGAGTCTGACGGCAGCCTGCAGACGCTCTTCTGAGAGGACTGAGAGACGTACGGAGCTGCTGCAGCTCTCCAGATCATCCTGTCTTTCTGGACGGGGTATAAGTTTCTCTATTATGATGGGAGACGGGGGTCCCACGCGGGTGGCTCGGTTAAGAACACTGGCTGCCACTGTGTTACTGAACTGAAGCTGTGAAGAGAAGAATCACAACCAATGAGAATGAAGGAGAAGCGTGTTCATCGGCACCAAAAGTTTTTTTGTTCAAATACACAAGAATATAGCATGCAGCATTAACTTACATTATATAGGACAATACATTTACAATACGTTCTTGCATCAGTAACTTACCTGTGTTTGCAGACCAGTCATTTGAGACCCAGAGGAGCCTTTTTGAATCCATTCACGATTCACAGTGGTCATAGCAGACCCCCTTTGGAAATCTGAAATCATCCTGATAATATTTTTTACCAGCTATCTTGATGGAAGTAATAAATTCAACCAATCCTGCTTAAGTAATCCCTCTCAGCGCAAATAATTCTCTACTGATTGATCCGATCGACTTCAAAAAGCAATTGCTTTATCGCACGAAAACACATAGTAAATGGACACCCGACGAGTAAATCCGTTGTATTATGTTTCAAGATGACAGAAAGTTGGTAAAGACTAGCTAAAATCAAGATTTGTTTATAGGAAGTGTCAGGCAGTTTAAAACACCGCCATGACAACAAAACACTTCTTCGTGATTATCTGTCAGCTGTTATAATTGCGCTCGGGCATGCTGTCGCCCCCTATCGGACTAAGTTACTGCTGCCTGAGGTGACCCAGAAAGGTTGTATTCATTGAATTCATGAATCTGAGCTTTAAATATTGCAGTGTATTGTTCATTTATTCATGTTGTAAAAACTTTTTTTTTTTTGGCATTAAAGTTTATTTTGTAAATAAAACTAAAACTACAGTGTGTTAAATTAAAACTGGAGGTACATGAAGTTACTATATATATATATATTTTTTTTTTTACAAATATTAAAATATTGCATATTTAAAAGGTGAAAGAAATTAGGCTGGAAAAGTACATTAATAAAATCATACAAAGTCATGAAAAATCATGGAATTGTATATATAATGACTTTGGGCACCAAATGTTCCTGCAATTACACACACACACACACACACACACACACACCTATTACGCAGGGCAATCATTTGTACAGTATTCTACACAGCTCAGCTGCTCTCTGCCCTCGTTTACTTTTCAATGAGCTCATGTCAGAGACCCTGTCCCCATGGAAACATGGCCAGCCTCACTCAAGCGCTGAGCCTCTGCCTCAGAAAGAAGACAGCTCACCTGAATAGATGAGAATCAGAGCACATGAAATATGGGGCATGAACAGAACAAACAATGGGGATGAACAGCAGGCCAAAACACAATATCAAGCTGTTTATGGAAAGAGGAAATCAGGGCAGGGAGTGACAGAGAGAAAGAAGAGACTGGCCCGAAGGCCTGTCTACCAAATCAATGCCTTATTAAGCACACAGACATTTCAAAAGCCCCAAAAGACACAACACAGGGTGGCACACAGACGATATGAATATATCTGATTATATTAAAAAGCATTCAGGCGATCATTCTCAGATCAATTACTCTGTTTAATGTGCGCTGCTTAACAGATACACTCCAGCCTGCACGCTTGTGTCATACAGCTGCTCCTCGGGCGTGGGGCGGACGTAGACAGAGTCAGCACGGATACCTGCATGCTAAATGACTTTTGGTACTCAGTGGTGCTCAAACAGACACCTGTGACAATGAGGGCTGATGTCCACTCAGTTATGCCACTCTGGGATCCCTTACCAAAAAGTAGTATACTTCAAGTTTATTTTATTAAGTATACTTAAGTAAAGTTCAAGTATATTTAGACTTTTTGTAAGTATAAGTCAAGTATACTTAAATGTCATTTTAAGTATATTTCTGAGAAGTACATAAAGCCCATTTCTGAGAAGTACATAAAAAGTAAACTAAAAGCATACTTTCCTATTTTTTAGTTTAAAAGAAGTATACTAATAGCACACTTGAATAAACTTCTTTTCCGTAAGGGATGCCATGTTGATGTAGTTCAGTCAGTTGCTGTTGAAAGTGGCAAAATCATAGGAAATAAAAGACAAACACAGAGGTCACACTGTCAGGCTCCGTGGAAAAATAAGCTAGCTGGCAACCAGAAAACAGTCCCAAAAATATATTGTGGTGCTTTGCCTAGAGGCCTCAGGCATTTGCTGGGTAAACAAACTGTGTGTGTGATTTGTTTCTGACTGAGCATGTGATTTGCAACCCTTATGCACTGGAACATGATGAAGAGAAAAATATCCCAATGGTGACTTCTGGCCATCCGCCCAGCTGGCAATCCCAGACCAGGTCACTAAAAACCCAGCTTTTGCATCAAAAGCTGGATTTCTCCCTGACTAGATGTGGAGAGGAGCGTCATGTCACTTTGATTCAGTTCTGTGTACACTAATAGCATCCTCTGGAGATGGATAACACCTTTTCCTAACTCATCCTGTGAATCGCAGAATAATCTGCTGGTCCCCAATGAGGATGTTGAGAATGCCGAAATAGCAGAAGAGATGCCATTCATAGACAAAGTAGTGCAAAACCATTGCTTCCTGGAAGAGGGCAGTAACTTTCTTGGACTTGAAAGAACGGAAAGGCATAATCTTAACCTTTCAAGTCTAGGGACACTGCCATGTACATTTTCCTAAATCAAACATAATTATTTTCATCTGTTTGCACATTGTAATCAGAGTAAGGTCTACATCGCATCACATGTATTTGGGACACAGCGGCCACACAGTTACCCAGAGTAGAGGCTTTTTTTTTTTTAGAAGAAACTCAGAGACAGATTTGCAAACACTGCTACCTGAAGACCATCCCTAATGAAAATTCTTTGAAAAAATTAAATGTCTCCAAATTTCATTCTTTCATTCCAAACTTGGGCCAAGTGTTTTTCCATTTGTTTTATTTAACAGGTCACAAATATTTAATTGAATCAAATGAATTATGACAAAATATTGCTTGTGAATTGAATAAAAATTGTGTGGTTTGATGAGTGCATTTTCATGTTTGTTTTAAATGTCATATAGGCTGTTGATTTCTCATGTTGGATACTTTATTAAATTACTACATTATGTTCTCCTATGTAAATTAATTATATGTAATTAAAAAGGCAGAAAAAAGCATATTGTTAAGTTAAATATATCAAGATCATTTCTACAGCTTATTATCTTTATTAAAACCCGTTGATTCACAGATTCAATGGTATTACATCGCCCTCTTGTGGATTCAAAAGACTAGTGTTCACATAACTACATAAATTCTATATAATTATATACAATTGTTTATTTAAATATTTAATGGTATTTGGTAAACCATTTACCACAACATTTAAATTCTATATAACATTTTCACAACATAAGAAAAAAATAATTATTTTGTTGAAACTTTTTGGCATTTTTTTTTTCATTTTTATGATATTATGTAAAAGTTAAATTATATTTCATTTGTTTTGTTATTATTTGTTGTTTAATGACCTTGTTTAAACTTCATTGGTTTGAATATAATTTGATATAGCTGGCTGCTGTGGAAACGGACACAAAGCATGACCACTCTGCTTCAATTGAGGACAGGCAATAAAATGTGCCACATAGGCCAAGATGACAGGGATGCAGAAAATGCAGAATGCCAAAAGATTTCTAAAAACCAATTTTGTCGACTCCTCGCAAAACATTGTCATCCTCATCCATACAGTCTGAGTTTCTCTTAGAAACTAACATTGACTACGACCTGCTTATTCACATTTCTGCAAAAATAGAACAGGTTGGCCTACTATTGTGCTGCAGGCAGCTTTTTTTACAAGTTCATGTACAGTAATGGCCTATTCATACCCAGGACAATAACAATACAGATAAAAAATCGTTCTAAATGTAAAAACAGAATCCACAGCACAACTATAACAACACAGGGTAATGATATCGTTGGAATTACAATTCTTTCCAGATGATGAGCAATAAAAACATTACAAATCCATATTGTTTTAATGAGCTTTAAGACAGTATTAGCTACAGCGCTCTTATGAACGTTATCACGCACTAGTGTGGACGCTAATATTATCGTTCTGGTTGCGAAAGCATTGTGTGTAGACGCTAAAGTGAAGTGATTTCAACTTGGCTGTAGCATCTGCTCAGCTTCTCTGTCATTGTACAGCCAAGGTCAACCATCAACACAAATCTCATCAGAAACCAATGTTCTCTCATTGCCCTTGCACCTTTTCTACTTTAGTTTGTCTTTTGTTCCCAAACAAATAAACTTACTTTTGGCCCTTTTATACATTCTTTTCTGACCGGTCCATAAACAATTATGCATAATAAGTGTTTGCATATTGAAAGCTGTGTGGTAATTGGGTTCAGGTTGTGATGATCTTGTGATAATAACAAAATGCCAATCCTTTCTAAATGAACACATGGGGCAAAATGTGAATTGATATAAGATTTAATTAAAAAATAAATAGTGAGGACTTTTATTTTTCATTTTGCAGTTCATCATGTTTCTGTATTTTTCTGTTACATGAACAAGAATTAGAATTAGTTACTGACATGCAAAGTAACAAATAGCAAGAACTATAATATTTCAAGAACAGGACAGCAAGGAATATCCCTTGCATATTTACAGAAATATTCTACTTTATGCAGAACTTCCAGACAATATTTTCAGAATACAGGATTGACATTCATCAGAAAGGATGGATGTAAACATGGTCAGTGTTAGTTTGCTGCAACTTGCAGCTGTTGTATTCCCATTTTACAAGTCTTTATTTATCTTTATCTCACTGGAGAACCTTGTAGCTTCTGCTGGAAGTATGAACGGAGGGAGAACAAATATGTCCTGACAACTTTCAGTTTATAGTTTAATTATTGAGCAAGTGAAGAGACACAGTGTCTCCAGTAGATTCACTCATCAAGCAAATAGACACAGACACACTGACACAGACTAACAGTGGGAAATGGCATGATCAAGAAGATAATAAATCCATATCTGATTTACTGTAAGGTAAAATACAATCATGTTCTCATCATCACACCCAGTCGGCTCGAATTAGGAGAAACAGAGCATAATCAAATTGTAATGATAACTGTCCATTACATAAAGCTAAGACAGACATATTTAGCACTCATTGTAAAAATTCTAGTCATAAATCCTTTGTTAAGTGTTATTCAATGAGTGCATCATATGTAATTTCCTATAAAAACTAGCAGATTAATTGCACAAAGAGGATGTAAATAAAAAATAACATTTAACTGCAGGAAGACAAAAGAAGTTACTTCATGAGAACCAGTCATGTGTAAACATAATGCACACTCAAGAACAGACCTCAAAGAACATTTTCTTCATTCAACTTTTACAATCAAAGTGGGTAAAATAATAGTAATTTTGGTGAACTCCAGTCAGCAAAGGTCACACAAAGCACCATCTCTCAATGTGGATGAAAGTTAGCAGGCTAAATCTGGTACAGTGCAGTAACATTTTGTGTTAAATATGGTCCCTTTCCAAATAAATAAAAATAAAAATAAATTAAGTCTGTAAACAGAGCCGGAACTTGTGAAGAGAAAGATCCATGGAGGTCCACAACAGTTTCCATTTTTAATTTTAAAATGGAAAAGGGCCCCATTCCTGTAAGGAGCAATGGAGGTTATAAATACATACATTTATATTCCACAGCAAAAGAATTATTTCACCATAAAAAAAGAAAAACATCATGCATACATAAGTAAAAGAAAGCAGTAAACATAAAATGTATAACAAAACACTCTAATGATAGCTGATCTTAAAAATAATAAGAAATGTAACTAATGTGAAAAATGCAACGGAGATTTTTGGAACATCCTTGTACAGTTTTTTTCTTTTCTTTCTTTTTTTTATTATATAGCCTATTATAAGGTGCCTATAGTTTGTACCTACAGTATTTTGCTTTAAATGGGTAACTGTATTGTGTATGATATAGATTTTACATTATTTTACAGTATAATTGTGCTGTTTATGTAAAATTAAAGTCTTTTTTTACCACAGTAAGTAACTTAATTAATATGACTTACTATAGCTAGCATTTTAACTTTTTTTTTTCCTGGTGACAATAACTATAATTTTAATTAGCATTCGAAACTATAAGCCAAACGTCAATATGTGCGGATTATTGCAAAGTGAATATATACAACAAAACCTGAATGTTATTAAATTATGCATCAAATTCTATAACACAATAAAAATCGTATCATCGTCGTAATCGTATCATCCCGTATCATTATTGCCATTTAACATAAGGTGCAATAGGAAAATAAATTACATTGTAGGCTATGCCTAATACTTAATAAATAAAACGTAAGTTTGTCAGTCGCCCATTTTAAATAAACAAAGTCAGAGCAGAGGAAGGTCATTCGCACTGATAAGTGTGCTGTGTTGGGACGGTTTGCATAGTGCATTAGAAACAGCTGTAACAGCTTCTTTCAGTTACATGTGATTGAATCCGCCGAAGCAGTCTCTGTCCATGTGAACTATCCGCGAAGGCACGAGCCGTTTGTCTTCGTCGCGTTGTTGTGACCATCTGGGGTCCAGAAGAGCACATAGTAGATGGCTAAGAAGAAAGCTGCGATTGAGACACACAGAAAGTAAGCGATGCCCATCGCCACTTTCACCCAGATCTTCGTGGCTCTGTTCGCGTGTTTCACCCTCTGGTCTCCGGGGTAACTCGGTCTCCGCTCCGCTCCTCCGTTGGTCCTGACGGTGCTGACGGGTTTGTCTCCTTTCATTCTGAGATGACGGATATTCCTGATACTTCCAGCGGTCGGTGTGTGTTTCTCGGAGGCTTTGAGAGGTCTGCTGCGAATCCCCTGATTCAGGTGACTGGATTCCTGCACTTCTGATCAGAGTGTTCCTGCACCATCAGTGTGTTTCATGCCTCAGAGATGCACACTAGTTTTAATTGAACGCTGGGCGGAGTTTGCTTTTCTCCACCATTATTGGGCTTCATCTCTTATGAAACAAATTCTTCTATATTATGCAGATAAAATGCTATAAGGAAATATATTTTATTGTGCATATTATTATAAGACTCGGAATTACCAAGTTTTGTAAAGAAAATTATTAAAATGAGATATGACATTTTATTTTTATATTGAGTACTAAAATAAATTTGTGAATTATTTAATCATTTGATTTTCAACAAGTTAATATGGAAAATGGTTAGTAGTTTTAATAGGAAAACGGTGAAAAAAAGAGTGCTTTAGTAAAACTTGCTTAAAGGGATAGTTCGCCTAAAAATGAAAATTCTGTCATTAATTACTCACCCTCATGTTGCTCTAAACCCGGAATTCCTTTGTTTATATTCAGAACACAAATGAAGATATTTTTGATGAAATCTGAAAGCTTTCTGATCCTGAAAGATAGCGATGCAACTGACACGTTCAGGCCCAGAAAGGTTGTTTTGTGATCGTTATAGTTGTCGATGTGACTTAAGTGTTTAGGCCGTGATTTTTTGTAGATTTGAGATTTTTTTTTGTGCACAAAGAAAGCAAAAATAACTTTATTCAACAATTTCATCTCTTCCGTGTTAGTCGCGAGAGTACGATGCAAGCGCTGCGCCTTGTTTACAAGCAGAAGACAACGCAACTGTACATAAAATCTTTATAAACATGTCTGAAGATTTCGACAGAGAGGATGACTTGCAATTTTTTGCCCAGCTTTACTTACTTTGAACCATTATTTGAACTGAAATTATATGTTGGTTTTATGTGTGAGTTCTAGCTCCTGCGTCAGCAGCATCAAACACATGCTTCGTAAATAATACCTTGTGGCAAAAAAACAAACAAAAAAAAACTTGCATATTTTAAAAGAATGTAAATATACTGTGAAATTGTCTTGAACAATTAAGTAATCAATTACCTTATGCAAAGAAAATTTATAAAAAATATATAAAAAAAATCAGTATACCAGTAACATTAAAATTTGCTTATTGGAAGAAACAAAGTGCATGATTACCCTGGTCTTACAACAACATCACGAGCCAAATATGAAATAATACATAAGGCAAAGATGTCATTTATTTGATATGACAGCTTACAAAGTACAGAAACTGATGCATTGCTTGCTTACTGTTCACACATCATAATACTTTGATAAAAGCAACCAAGAGATATCTCCAGTAAGCTTAAAAAAGAAATAGATGTCATTTATGATATATAGAGTAAGGTTATGCATGTAGTCTTAGAAGAAAACTTTGAAGGAAAATCCTACAAACACTCATGCTACGTGCACTTCTGAAAAGCCAAACCAAACCTCCTACATGAGGCAAACCAAATTATATATCTATATTTTCTACCCAAACAGGAAGACATTTCATCTGCAGGGAGATGCAGTGGGTACGATAAATCACAAATGTCATGATTCTTTCTGCTCCGTGAGCTAAATTGAAAAACAGGGATATACAATGCACATGTGAAGAGAGAGCAAGCACTCACACGAAAGCATTGGAATGTCTGTCAGTCTAAAAGACATATACATATTGCAAGTTTTCAAGCTCCTCCTCAGTCCATTCAAATTCAGGAACACACACAAATACACCTTGGATAAATGCATAAGATTACTAAACAAACATGATGCATGAACAAAACGTTAAAAAATGGTCAATAAACCAATATTAGATTTGATAGCAATTAGGTACACAATCGTTGCTGCCCCAATTGTCTAGTTTACCTCATTCAAACTCTTTACTATTTACCTTGCTTTTATCTTTGGTCAGTGAGCACATAATGTCTAGGGCACCAATCATTTCTAGCAAAAAAAAAAAAAAAAAAAAAAATCCACAGCTCATATTCATGAATATAATATTAAAATGTCATAGTTTCAAAAGTAGCCCTGATTTAAAAAAAAAAAAAAAAAAAAAAAAAAAAAAAAAAAAAAAAAGTAATGCCCTAGTTTACAACGGAATTGCAAAAAAGTAAAGCATGCCAGTCTTAGAAATAAACACACCTTAATATATTCCTTATTGACCTTCAAAGCTAAATTTAAGCTCAGATATCATATATCAGAGTGCTGTTGTGACAAAATGTAGTGTCCTTGTGGCCTAGGGTGGTTTAAACAACTTTGGGGAACAGACACTTCCACTGCTCCATCATAAAAAAAAATATATATATTCTTATGGTTTGAGTATAACATGCTTTACAGATTAATCCCAGGGTAAACTTAAGAAAAGAACAGCAGCTTAGCTCGACAACAGCATAGAGTCCCAACCAATGAGGAATAATTAAACAATACAGCGAGTTGTTTGGATGAAGCATTGCCAGGGATCCAAAGATGCCCCCTCGACCTCTTTAATTTACAGTCAACAGTCATCCATTACCCCTGATGTCTTCTCTTTCCTCCGCTTACCTCCAATTCCAGTTTGTGAAGCACTAGTTCACCTGCAGTTAGTCCTCAGCCTGTTGACATATATAAAGCAGTCAGGATGAAAAGATCAACAGGAAAACACCCAGTATGAGTGATAAACTGTAAACCACCATTTCAGTTGCTTTGTTTGACAAAGAAATAAGCACACAATACAATGCTTCATAATAGTGTCTCCTAATGTGAAACTCGAAGACAAAAAGTACATTTAATTTTTTCGAAGGGTTTCATTACTGCTTTGATCTGAAAGTTGACTCCAGCTTCCTCATAAAAGCATTTTTAGCAATAAAAAAAACGTTTTCTGGATGTTTCTTCCTGGTAAACAGGCTAAACGTAGCAGAGTAATCAAATTAACGGAAATATAAGAATCTTGTTATTGAGCCATTAGAGCTTGTGTTTAATATTTCCAGTGGACAATGGAAATCTGAATTAGGGAACTGGCAAGAAATAACATCCACTCATTAGTTGCTAATGAGCAGTTAGTCGCATAATAAACTGGTATGATGTAATGGCAATAAGCAGGAGCAGGTGGAGAAGGACAGTGATCCCAAATGACTGAGTGACAGGGTTGGGCCTTTGGCAATGGAGTGGATACGACGTCAAACATTTACGAAACACAAAACACTAAGGAGTGCTTTCTAAATTCAAACTGGCTCAAAGGGAATGGGAGACATTCAAAAGTAACAAGAAGCACAACATTTATTCGCCATTCAACAGTGTAAACTACAAATTCATCACTTGTATAAGTAAAACTCCTACAGCGACAGAATACTTTGTACAGAATAAGGTGCAGTCACATCAGTGATATTTCGGCAAAATTTCACAGGAACTAAAGGTCCATTGTCTGTTGTCAACAGTGGAGTGATGTATGTATTTTCTTAATCAAACCAAGCAGCTTTGCTTTGGTCAACATGGCAAATTTGCATGACCAACTTAAAACTATTGTGCAATCTGTGGGGAAATACATCGCCTTCACATTAAATTCCAGATTGCATGAATTCCTACTGAAATGACTGGATTTGCCGGTGAAAATTTGCTGAACGTCGAATGTGACCGCACCTCAAAAGGGCAATAAAAAAAGCAGAGAATTCAAAATTCAGACTTTAAAAAAAAAAAAAAAAAAAAAAGATCAGATTAAAGGCCACCATTTTAATTTTTCTTTCATAATGTTTGGCTAGGCTTGTTTTAAGTTTAGATTTTCCTTTGCTTTGTAACTGAATCTGACACTGGGTTCTTATTTCTTGTAATCAAAGAATTTCCATAACATTTCCAGTTGTTCGTGATTACTGGATAAGGAATCTTAAAAATCATTTTACCGATATTACTGTGGCTTATTTAAGCCACCATATACCCATCCAAACATGTCACGTGTCAAATCTTTTATTCAAAATGAGTAAAAAGACTTAACTCTAGCTGATGAAACAATTTCAATCAGTGCATAACTAGAAGATTAAGCACAAATTTCCATGATTTTTTAAATTTTCTGGTATTTCCAGGTTTTCTTAAACTGCAGGAACCCTGACCATTATGAAGGACTTTTTTTTTTTAATCTATGCGAATAAACAATGGGTTTTATTTGCGAAAACTAACCTCATTACGTTTCAGCTATCTATCAGCTATGTTTCCATCCAAAGATGTGAATTTGACTTATGCGCAAAACTGGAACATAACAAAACATTTGCAAATAAAGCACCGTTTCCATCCAACGAGTCAAAGAGAATAAAATTGTCACTTCCTGATAAACTGACACTAAATATCAATCAGAAAAGTAGGAGAAGCCACTAAATATAATAATTTTCAAATATGATAAATAACTTCCGCCTCAAAGCAAGAAGACAAAACACAATAAACGCTGTCATTGCTTTCGGAGGTGGATGCCTGCTGTTACACAGACTTTGATGACAGACTTTGCTCAGGCATTTCAAAACATTTCAGATGCTTTGGAATTAGATCGGTACGCTGGTTAGTCAAGTTTTCTTGTCCAATTGTGCAAAGTCACATGACTTTTTTGATGCGCATGAGGGAATTTATTCGGTAAATGTGTTCCATTGTAGTTTACGCACATTTTTTTTCATAGCAGATCAAAAGTGTATCCTACTCAATTGTGCGCATAAGTTTTTTTAATGCACATTTTTAGAATTTATCCACATCTTAGCCTTTCCATCCAGCGTTTTTTTAATGCGATATTCCAAAATGCACATAAAAATAGGTGGATGGAAACATAGCTATCTGAACTCTGGTGTACATTCATTCTGTGTGGCTTGATAAATGTTTTATGAATTTTGAACTTTTTTGCACTCTGGTGAACTTGATATATTCATCATACAGTCTCTGGAACCACATTAGGTTTACCCTGTGTAATTCATCTCTGCACGTTGCTGTGGGAGAAAAGCCAAACAGCTTTCCCCTCAATGATAATGATCCTAAACAGCAATCAAATGGGATCCTGTTGGGATGATGTTATAGATCACGTTCAGTCCACACACACACATATATATATGCTTTTGCAAAAATGGAATAAAAATCAAACCAACACTTATTTGCTCAAGCATTTTGTGACATGCATGTAAGGGGAAAAAGCCAAAACCCACATCCAAACATGTCACCCAGGGAAAGGTGTGAAATCAAAATGGTGCATGAGTGACAATGAGAGGGATCCAGGAGCACAGTAAACGTGGGATATTATTCGTGCTGGAGGAGGTGTGCAAGGTTCACAGTGGAGAATGACATTGAAGCTGCAGACAGAAGCAGTCAGTCCCAGAGGAGGGGAAGACTGTCAAAGCCTGAGGAGCTGCATTCCCATTTGTCAAAGACGATAGAGACAAGCCCAATAGCAGACGCCATCTCATGCCATGAGACAGATGGACACGGGAACATAAAGGAGACATGAGTGTAGTGAACAGGGAGGGAGAGACAGAGAGACCAGAAAGACTGAAGGGCGCGGAGAAAAGGGGAGGACGTTGGTTAGTCGTTAGAAGTCAGCTGAAGTAAGGGACCTCTTTCGAAAAGCCACAGTCTCAAAGCTGGTAATAAGAACAGCACCTGAGGACGGCTGATCTGAAGAATCCACTGCTATATCCTCCACAACCTTCGTTTCAGGCTGACTCTGATCCGGCTCTACAATAGGGGCGTCGCTTTCCTCTGAATAAGAGGATGAACAGGATATGCAGGAGAGGACAATTAATGGTTCATTTGGAGGAAACCATAATTCAAACTTTGTGTATTAATAAATTGTTTTGACTTACTGCTCTGGTTGGCGCTGTCTGGGGTGGGCGGCACTATGGGATCTGCTGTGTCATGGCTGCTCGAGGTGGTTGTGTCGGCAGATTCAGCTGGTACAGTCTCCTTTGGTGTTTCACAGGAAGCAGACACCACCACTGAATGTGAAAAGACAATTAAGATTCACTACTAAGATACCAAAGTTTTTCATCTAATATTTATTTTTCACACATACATCACACATGCATGAAATTGACTGCCATACTAAGTGGCTCCATTAGGGGGCAACACTAACAGCTGGGTTGTTGCTTGCAAAAAGTAGTAGAAGTAGTAAGAATCAGAAAAAGGAAATAAAAACTACGGAAGCTGAAGTATAATGGTGTGTGTACACCAAAATTGAAGCGAGTATTCCATAGCCTTAGCACTCTAGATTACTCGTGGGATGTTTGTTGTGTCACTCGCATGAATAAAGACATCATGTAATGCTCTACTCAATTTTATGATACAACCGGACATGAAAATAGCTTTTCTCTAATTGGCTTACACAACAACACGTCATGCAAATTTTCCACTCGAGTTAGAATTATTCAACTTGCACAGTTATCGTGCGTAATCGCATCACTCGATGTGAATTCACGTTTATTAACGTCTTTGCATTGACTTTGTATGTAACATGTTTGCGCAAATAATTAATTTAGCTTTTGGTGTGCACACACACCATAAATTGAAATGATAGAATGCTTAACCATGTGTGAGATGTAATGGCAGATAGAAAATGAAGCACACCCCAGACCTTGCTAAGTGTCTTAAAGCACCGCTAAAAAGAGAAACTGTGAAGTACTAAATAAAGACCATAATTATTCCACCTGTAGATGTAATTTCTTTGCTTTCTGGTTCTTCTGGCTGGCTGGGGGTGGTCGTCATGTTATGTTCAGCCGGGTTGCTCTTGGGTTGAGCTGGACTGCTTTCAGTACTGCTGGGCCTCAGAGGGCTCTCACCCAGACTGCTCTTAGGAGAAAGCATCTCCATTTCTTCACCCCAGTCTGTTACTGGCTGGTGGCCGTCCAGTGGTGAGAAAGGGCTGAGGGGTTTAGGTCCCTCTGGTGTACTGAGCGTCTCCTGTGGGGAAGGGATGTGGACTTTGGGTCTTGTGGTACGCTGTTCTTTTGGGCTGGGAGTAGATGGTGCAGGAGAGATAGGGGTCTTTTCTGTTGGTTTAGCATCTTTTGAGTCTTCCTCGCCATCTGCTTTTTCATCCACTTCCACACCTTCCTCTTCACCATCGCTAGCATCTTCCCACTCATCATCATCCTCTTCACCAAGCCCTCCTTCATCAGTCTTCTGCACAGCAGGAGAAAGTCAGAAACAATTGAAACACAGACTAATTGAAATCAACCTTCATTCATAAGGCTCTTCAAAAGAACTCTTAGTACCATGATACTCAGTACCTAATGAGTGTTTTTAGGCCTTTTACCTTGTCTGACAACGGAGCCTTGAGGGTGTCATCCTTGTTCTTGTCTTCCTTCTCTTTGACCTTCTCTTCATCCTTCTCCTTTTCTTGCTCCTCCTTTCTTCCTTTCTCCTCTTCATTTTCTCCTTCCCACCGATTATCATGCATGCTTTAGGAAGGAAGCATGCTGGTCAATGAACATTAATTCATCAAATGTAGTCTAGAATGATAATTTCTCAACCTAATGCCACTTGCTCCAAATAGCAATTGCAGGTCCCACCTGGTATTAAGATGCACAGAGCGCCACCTACTCGCTGTTGCTCACCTAACACGTGATCGTTCTGAGACACAATGTGAGAACACACCTAAACAAGCAATTTAAATGTTGCTGTTTTGTACCAAACACACAAATGTACTCCTTACACTTATCATTTGCTTCCTTTCCTGCTAACCCCAGTAACATATGCTCACCTCCTTCAGATGCATTTGAAATGAATGTTAATACCAGGTGGAAATAATAATGCATCTGACTACTTGTGTAGTCATGTTTTAATAGGACATCAACACGGGAAAGAAGAAATGGTCTAGTTAAGCCATAATAAGACTGCTAGGACACTGATGGCCCTTAAGGAGCAGACTGGACCCCCCTGCTCTAGGAGCAATGTTGGTGTGGATAATTTTCCACAGTGCAAAGGACTATTGCATACCTGTAGCTTTTGCCTTGACCGCGACCCTTCCCTCGTCCACGGCCTCCCTGTCTGGGTTTGCCCTGTCCCATGAAGTCCCCAAAGGTTGGTGTCTTAGGCGGCCTCTTGCTGTCTTCTGCATAAGAGAGATTACAGCAATATTTATCTTTGAAGGGTGATGTGGGGCTGAGCAAGACCTTGGAAAACAATTCTGCATTTGAAATCTGTGGTGGAGAGAGATGACCCTGGGCTCAAAGTAACAGATGGCCCCTCTATGCATCACTCTTCAGGATGAGAGGAAGAGAATGGATGAGAAAAACATGCAAATGTGCCCTTGATTTGACAGCACCGTAATGAGACTTGACATGAACGTTGTGAGGTAGATACTGTGTTTGTGAAGCACTCAAAGCCAAGACATCAGCGAATGAGCATGTGTCAAAAGCTGCAAGACTTTCTTTGATGCAAAAGCGGTACTTAGGTTTGTTATGAGTGACAGCTTTTGAAAATCAATATTCTAGAGAAAAACTTAATGTAAAAATCACAATGTTAAGAAAAAGAGTGATGTTAGTTAGAGGACTGTGCCTTAGCAGGGGAAGGTCGTTTGAGTATAAGCCAACTGGAACTTTGCTACAATACTGAACATAACAGAACACTTCTCACAGTGCAGATCTAAAAATGATAACATTGTTTTTGATTAGGACATTTAGTTTTGCTGGATTGTACTCAGAAGTACCCAAATGAAAGCACCAAAGTGAAACGTGCTGATGTCCTCATTTAAACCATCCCAGAGGATGCAGGGCCTCTTTTTTACGACAAATGTTGAAAGTTTCAGACCAGTTCTGTGACAAAAATACGATTTATATTTATATTTATACATTTTTTAGTTTCTGATATTGGGATGAGTTAAAAATGAAATCAGTTGCCTTTAAAGTAAACTACAGGCTTTGAAGCTTCTCCTGTCTATTCATTTGCAAATGAAACATCTCCACAAATCACAAGACCTTTTTTTCTACACTATTTAAGATATTTTATGGTTTTAAAATCTATGAATGAATTTGAGAAGTTAATGCTTTTTTGATCCACAAATACCTGGACGGAAAACGAATGGTGATGTTAAAAGAACATTAAGATGAAGAATGGTTTACAGACTTATTTACCACTAATTAGCCTAAACTAGAGTGTCCAGAGGCCTGTTGCACAAAACTGGCTTCGTTTTTAACCCATGTAAGTTTGCATTTAGTTTGAGCAAACTCTGAGTTTTCAGGCTCAAGAAGGATTTAGATTTTGTCAGCTTAAGAGTTTGTTCAACTAGTTTCATGCAACAGGCCACAGAAATATTTTTCTTTGTTTACAGTTGCTGCTAGTATTGCTTTTACTGTCAGTTTTTAAGGAGTTATGGTCCTTGCACACTGAGTCTGTGATTTTTTCGTATTCGTCATCCTTTCCTATCAAAATGCTATTTCTATATGGATGTGTAAACGTGATTGACACAATGTGAGGTCGTATTTAATTTTTAACGTGCCAAAATTTCGAATGAGAATTTCGAACTCAGTGTGCAAAGACCTTTTTTTAAAAGGTCACTTAAGTCAAGAATGCAAGGTGTTGCCGGGTGCATGTTTTCTGCAAAATGACCGGGAAGCAAGTTTGAAATAATGGCTGGTCAACTGGCAGAAAGCAATGATGAGGAAATGTTTTCTCAGCTATTCAGTGAACTGCATTTTAGACAATAGATAATTCAATCAGACACACACACTCCCCACTGTATCTTATTATGGAGGAGTGGAAAGCAATTAGAAACTATCAGCTCAGGAACAGCTGTTGGCTTGCACTCAGACTAGGGCCAATGTGAAGCAGGGCAAAGAGCCACACACACACACACACACACACAGTCCCATGTCTTAAGCTGACCTGAAGGTCCACTGCGTTGCTGTACATGGGCATTGCGCCCCCTAGCTGCTGAGAAACCACAGCACAGAACATCACCAAAGGGCCACAAACACAAGTTTCACAAAGCAGAAATGTAATAAATGTCTATAAACGTGTACCTGTAACTACTCTATGCTTTAGTTGGGAGTATTATAGTCTATTGGCCGGTTGTATGATGTACTGTAAAACTGCAGGGTGACATTCATGTTTTGTGTAGAACAGGTGTCAGGTGGTCACTGTAATGGGTGTGGAAGTATTTGTGTGCGATTTACCTCTCCTGTTGCTTTGTTCTTGTGTGCCCTCTCCAGCCACAGCGGGGTCCTCCTTGAACCTGTGAAAATGCCACAGGGTCACTGGTCATCTCATTCTCACTCTGTAAGCATGAATTACTCCTAGACACTGAGTATTTATCTGCCTCTCTTTTTAACACTCGGACAGGAACAAAATTGTTACAGCTGACATTAAAGGGATAATTCATCTAAAAATAAAAATTCTGTCAACATTTGTGTCATTCATGATACTGTTCTGATGAACACAAAAAGAGAAATGTACTGGCCTCTCTTTGCCATATAGTGAATGTGCAGTATTTATGTTTACTTTTGTGTTCTATAGAAGAAATTAAATCATATGGGATTTGAACCAAATGAGAGTGAGCAAAAGGACAGAATAAATTTTTTTATGAACTAGCCCTTTAAGGATTCCATAGCTATATGGCATAATCTTGTCACAAAAGTGAGCATTTATGTCTTTGATACTCACATTGTATCCGTTTTCTGGGCATCCCACTCTCGTCTCCACTGTCCAGTGGCATTACGGTGACGAGCCAGTCGTTCTTCATCAATCTGCTCTCGCTCCTTTTTCCAGTGGAGATACTCGGCTCTTTCTCGACCAGTCATGGACAGAGTCATATCCACTGAGCCTTTACCACTTGGCCTACGATTCTGTTATTAGATTAAAAAGGGTGAATGAAAGTTTGAAAGTATGAAAAATATTGCTGGTCTTTACCAATACACTACCATTGAAAGGTGTGGGGTTGGTATGATTTTAACAGTAAAATAAGTCAAATTGTGAAATATTACTACAATTTAAAATACCCAATTTCTAATTTAATATAATTTAAAACATAATTTATTCCTATGCTGGCAAAGCTGCATTTCAGCAGCCATTACTCCAGTCTTCATAGTCAAATTATCCTTCAGAAATCATTTTAATGTGTTCATTTGGTGCTTAAAAACATTTCTTACCATTATCAATGTTAAACACAGTTCTGCTTTTTGTGGAAACTTTGAGACTTTTTTTTTTAGGATTATATGAAAAAATGTTAAATATCAGGAATTATTTGAAATATGAAATCAAACAAGTCTATCTGCTAAGTACCGTCCATTCTTTCTCAACCTCTGCACCAGTCTTCACATTGTCAAAGTCAACACCACCCCAATTGCGCACATGTCGGCGACTTCCCTCTTTGCGGTCAGTTTCTGGTATCGGCCCACTACGCCGTGGGTCATCAAGGAAGTTTCTGATGGGTTTCTTCTCTCCATCAGCCTGCAAAAAATAAATGTCAAGTGTGTATGTGCAGATGTATCACATTGGAACTGGAATGATACAATAAAAAGAGAAAGTTGGGTTGACCAAAACATACCCTTTGACCTCTTTCATATTCAGCAATCTTTTCCATCTCTTCATTCATCTTCTCTATGTTCTGCCTTCTTTTTTCCTCCCACTCCTGAGAAATTGGATATCAATTATAATGCTAGTGTTTAAAAACTAAATCTGTGTTGCTGTTTCAAAGAAAATCTAAAACATTAAAAAAATATTATGAATACTACCTGTCATTGCTTGCGAAAATGTGAGTACTTGCGTTGTCCAATCTATAAAGATTGTGTCTGTCAATTATAGGACAGGAAGATCTAAATCTTATCACTGCATCTAAACCAACAACATGTTTATTAGATCCTGTACCCACTAAATTACTGAAAGAGTTGTTACCTGTAGCAGAAGAACCGCTTTCTCAATATTATTAACTCATCGTTATCTTTAGGTCACGTCCCAAAACCATTCAAGCCGGTGGTTATTAAGCCTCTTATTAAAAAACCACATCTAGATCCTAGTGAACTGGCAAATTACAGACCCATTTCAAATCTATCATTTATGTCTAAAATTTTAGGAAAAGTTGTGTCTGCTCAATTGTGCTCCTTCCTGCAAAAAATTATATCTTTGAAGAAATTCTTTGAAGGCCCCACCATAGCATAGAAACTGCACTTGTTAAAATTACAAATGACTTGCTTCTTGCGTCAGACCAAGGCTGCATCTCATTGCTAGTTTTACTTGACCTTAGTGCTGCGTTCAACACTATAGATCATGACATACTCATAGATCGATTACAAATCTATACAGGTATTCAAGGGCAGGTGGTTTAGGTGGCAAGATGGTTTAGATCCCACCTTTCTGATCGCTATCACTTTGTCTATTTAAATAGGGAATCATCTTAATTAAATCCAGTAAAGTATGGAGAGCCACAAGGATCTGTCCTAGGCCCTCTGCTATTTTCAATATACATGTTGCCCCTTGGTAATACTATTAGAAAATACGGGATTAGTTTCCGTTGTTATGCTGTTGATACTCAACTGTATATTTCAACAAGACCAGATGAAACTCCTAAATTATCTAAGCTAACAGAGTGTGGTAAAAAAAAATGTTTTATCCTATTAAATTTGGATAAGACAGTGATATTACTTATTGTACCAAAAACACTACACAGAATTTCTTGGATTACAGTTTGCTTCTAGACGAATGTACTGTTACTTCCTCTAGTCAAAAAATTTGGGTGTTATATTAGACAGCAACTTGTCTTTTGAAAATCATACTTCCCATGTTACAAAAACAGCATTCTTCCATCTTAGAAACATTGCTAAGTTACAGAACATGCTACCTGTTTCTGATGCAAAAAACCTAGCTCATGCATTCATGAACTCTAGACTGGACTATTGTAATGCACTGCTAGGTGGTTGCACTGCATCTTCAATAAACAAGCTACAGGTAGTCCAAAATGCAGCGGCTAGAGTCCTTACCAGGTCAAGAAAATATGATCATATTACCCCAATTTAACATTCTCTGCACTGGCTTCCTATTAGGTTCCGTACCAGTTACAAAATATTACTACTTACATTTAAGGCCCGAAATGGTTTAGCTCCTGTGTACCTAACTAGCCTTCTACCACACTACAATCATCCTGCTCCCTAAAGTTGCAAAACTCTGTACTCTTGGTAGTACCTAGAATAGCATAGTCCACTAAAGGAGGTAGAGCTTTTTCTGGAACTCTGGAATAGCCTTCCTGATAACGTTCGGCGTTCAGACACACTCTCTCTGTTTAAATCTAGATTAAAGACACATGAATGTTTTGTCTTACAAAGATACAACAGGCTTGAAGAAGCACTGCTGTGTACAAATAACTCATTATGCAGACAACGGCAATGTGGGACTTGTGTTTTTTCTTTCTGTACATTTTGTGTCATACACACCTACAAATGACTTTGTAAGTAAATTAATGTACCACAACTATATTCTACAATATCTCAATTACAAAATGAATAAAAAAGGTTACTGGTGACTGTCAATAGTGACCTTTGATTTCCTGTCCGAGCCTGATCCTCCTTGAGTTCCACCTCCACCTCTTCCTCCTCCTCTCCGCCCTCCTCTAGAGGAGCGTTCACCTCGAGCTGGACCCTCTCCACCTTCATCATCCTGAGGCTGCCTTTCCGACCATGGTTCACCTTTGTTTGAACGAGGCTCTCTTCTTCCACCGCGGTGGCCACCTCTGCTCATCCGACCTGATCCAGTTCTGGGTGGGGGGCTCTCACCATGAAGCCGACCAGACTCTTCTTCTTCTGGGCCCTGGTCACCACGATGAGCAGCTGGTTTCCTGTCATTCACAACACGCTTTTCCTAGAAAGGAAATATGAAGTTTAAGAGGTTTTTAGTCCAAGAGTAAAAATTAAACATTTTATGACAATTCTATTCAGTCAAGTTCATAAGACCAATGTAATTTAAGTATAGAGTATTTATTCATCTTAGTATAGAGTATTTAATTTATTAGTCTATTTTTATATTTTCAGTTTCCATTTTAGTTTAAAGTTTAGAAATTTGATGTGCTTTTATCATTTTTATTAGTTTAATTATTAATATTTAGCTTCTTTATTTTTATTACAGTTTAAGTAGTAATTTTAAGTACGTAAACTTATTTTATTTCATTCTGTTCCCAAGGCAACATTTGCACATTTTTTATTTTTAAGTTCAAGACAAGTATATGTTTTTCTTCATATAAATAAACAAGAAACATCTTTAATAGTTTTGGTTAACAATAATAACACTGCATTAGACATGTTACCATACCTAATTTTTTAAAACTGGAAATCACATTCTTTAAAGGAAATCAAATTCTTTAAATCTGTCTATTTCAACAAGTATATTTGAAGAAAATGCCCTCACTTTGCAGTTACTGGAAGGCATGACCTTCACATACCACGATAGGAGGGTCTATCACAGCTGTGCGGGCCATCTGTGATCCACTGAAACTCTACAGGTATTGATTAAAATGCTCTACAGCTTGTCTCATCCTTCCCCAGGTGGGAAATTAAAATCCTCAGAGCTGTGAGGAATAGGAGTGCTAATTAACTTCTACATGCTCTTGTTCTATATTGGAGCTGATGCAAATCATTAGCAGTCTGAGATGATTCAAAATCAAACTTGAGTTAAGAAACATAGTATATACTTATTAATATTAGAACAAAAGTATCTAACAAACCATGGACTCTATGGCTGTGAAGACAACTATAACTGTTATTTGTAAGGGTGTGCAATATGTATTGTCTATGATAAAATTACTAGCAGTTTTATTTCCAGTTATTTATATTTCAGTATTTAAGATCTCATTGCATTATGTATGTAATTACAATTCCACCTCTGAGCTGCATTAAACAGTCTGTGAAAGTATATTGAAATGTCACTTCAGATGCAGCTTCCATGCCACCATTGCATTGCAAACTAGAATTTTGTTGACACTGATTTTATTTA
The DNA here is from genome assembly GCF_018340385.1 of Cyprinus carpio. NCBI lineage: Eukaryota > Metazoa > Chordata > Actinopteri > Cypriniformes > Cyprinidae > Cyprinus > Cyprinus carpio. The sequence continues at coordinate 18,549,924 of NC_056611.1, forward strand.
CATGGTAACAGCCCTATAGCGTCTTATTATCCTAATGGAATATATAAATTAAATATAATAATCTGACATAATAGATGATGCACACTGCACACATTTAATAAGGTTAGGAGGAAACAATATCTTATAAAAGGTAAAAATGACCCAGTAAAACAATTAAAACTTTATTTCTAAAAGGTTTCTGCATAAGAGAGACCACACCTGATATTTAAGACACTCCATTTTTTGCAGAACCAATTATGATAGTGGAGTATTATGGTAAAAGGCCATTCTATGATAATATTCTGCCATCTGTCTTTACCCCAGCAGGTTTGGACAAGTCAACTGTCACTGTAAAGTTTTCCTTTTCCGTCTTTCTCCGTTCGGACTCAGGCTCATGAGGGCGGGGTTTGCGAGTTGTTGTCACAGCGATGCCCTCCTGTTCAGCCTTTTTCTTATCTTCCTGTATTTCCTGGTGACACAAGAGAAGACAAGCAAGCTGAATGAATTAATAAAACTGACCAAGATAATAACCTTGAATCTGAACATCTCAAGGACTGAATCCCTGTACAATGAATAATACTTTAAGTCAAATTAAATAATCACTAGCGATACACCAAATAAACAATCTGGCAGAGTGGCAGCAGCGGATCAGATTTCGGCACTCAAATTCACCTGATATCTCTTGACCAAAGCCTCATTCTTCTTCCGTAGAGCTTCAATTCTTTTGTCCAGCTCTGCGTCTTTCTCCTCCTTAGTCTTTAGATCCACCACAGTAGACTGACCAGGAGAGAAAAAGAGAGACAGGTGAAAAAAAAAAAAAAAAAAAAAAACTGATTATATTAGTTTAAACACATTTGGTCTACATGTTGAACAAATTTAGACCAGATCTGGACTCTTGGTCTGGGAACAATTGGTCTAGCAATGCTAAATGATAATATTTAACATAAAATGAACACCATTCCCCATACAAGGTATCTAAAATGTACAATATATATATATATATATGGACCCCCCAGTTTTTTCATCTTGACATGAATCCTAACAGATTGATGATAGCAAGCCTCACCATAGCTGGAAGCCTGTCCTAAAGCAAAAGGTGGAGAGCTGAAGAAATCCCTGAACCTAAACGAGAGGAGACAAGAATGCAGTGAGAAAAACATTTTTCCTCCTCATGCTTGAACACACGACCAGAACTATTCAAATCACACAATAGGAGAGGTTGCCATCATCATAAACCCTCTTATGAACACAGACTATATAAAGCCCTGCATAAGCGTATTAGTGAGAACACAACTCTATGAACACGCGAGCCGAACGTTTGAATACATCACCAGAGCGTGTTTACAATAAATTATTTCTCTTAAACGAGTGTGAGGACTATTAACGTTACTATGTATCAATTTCATCAAAGAAGCTGCCAAGAGTCTTTGAGCCCAATTCACGAGACGAGCTCACGTAGCTTTTTGATTTGTTAAGTGAAACAAAAAGACAGTTCAAATGAAATATATACATTCAATGAATGTCTGTGAAATACAGACAAATATTATTAAATGTTTCAAAGCTTTAAAACTTAACTGTTTTACCTCTGGCAAGTGCAGCGCCCCTAAATGTGGCTTGTAAGGTGCACTCGATCAACGGAGACCAACTATTACTCAATCTACTTCCGTTGACAACAGCTTCCACTTCCGGAACGGTTGTGAGCATCAAAGTAGACTGAATTTCAAAATAAAAGTCATTTAGTTTGGGATTTGACAAATTGTATTTGCCACACACCGCTTGTACGTTCAAAGAGAAAACAATTAAAAAACAAAACAAAAGAAAGGGAATAATTAAGTCAATCAATCTACACTTTCAAAGACTTAATAATAAAATTCTCACAAATAGTCTAACAATATAAAATCAGATCATGGTGCATTGTATTTTTTAGGCTTAAAGCACCATCTGCTGGACACCACTGGGGTGCCAACTTCACGGAGGTGTAAGACCTCTATCTGATCTATCTGCCTGTCTACTCTAGAATGAGTCCACTAAAATTACTGCACCTCTCAGTTTCACCAGACAGTTCACAATAAGCTGTCTGGATGTCTTCCTTGATTTTCGATGTTTGTTTTTATAGGTATGTCTGGTTGTCTTTCTCAAGCACAAGGTCAAAGACTCCTTCAATGCTGTACCTTAAAATAAAATAATGGCTTGTACAAATATACAGTTATATAGATTATGCGTAATAATATTTTCTAGTAGCCTAGTTGTGTATAAATCTAAAGCATGCCCTTATATGTAAATGTATTCACAGAGTAGTATGTTTAAATGCAGTCATTTTATATATTAACAAAGCTCTAAGTAAAACAAGAAAAAAATTATATATATATATATATATATATATATATATATATATATATATATATATATATATATATATATATATATATATATATATATATATATATATATATATATATCTCCCATTTTCCCACCATCCTTCAACAGTCAAAACAAAACCACAATAGCTACCATATTATCAAAACTACTGTAATACAGACGCTGGAATTCAATGAAAAAAAGAAATAAAATATACATTTCGTAAATAAAGATGCGCGTGATGATACAATGTTAAATGCTTTTCCTTACTATGTTTACTAACTTTAAGATAGATATATAAATAGATAGTCTGTTATTTTATGAGTTAATGTTTTTTATAATTTTATTATGTTATGCTATCTCAAAGACTCTTCTCAATCAAATCAAGGGTCAGATAACCTAGGGCTTCCACTGACCCCTGTCATGGTGCTTCTGCGCATGCTCACAACATCGAAGGTAAACAAAGAGGAAAGCGCGCTCCCGGCCTCAGTCCTGCCTAAACATTAAACGCTGCTATTCTACCGGCCTTTCTCCGATCAAAACATGGATGGGATATTTTCATGTCGATCAAGTATTTATTATGACCAAGGCGGTAGGAAATACATGGAGGACTTAGTGACGATGAAGCAGGAGGATGAGCCGAGTGAAGATGAACTGGACGCCGCCGAACGTGGCGAGATCGCGGCACCAGCAAAAGAACCAAACCCCGACGCTTCGATCCAAGACTCCATCCCCGGATCTATCACTGTAACTTATGTTCAAGATGATGAACCAAGCTCTACTCTTCAGCAGGCGTCGATGCCCTCCTCTCACCCGTCCAAAAACGTCCGTCGGCCGCGGGCTGTGGCTATGTTCGCCGTGTTCGACGGACACGGGGGTCCGGACGCCGCGCGCTTTGCTCGCAGCCATTTGTGGGACCACATTAAAAAACAAAGAGGCTTTTGGTCTGAAGACGACGACGAGGTGTGCGCGGCTCTGCGAAAGGGATTCATCTCTTGTCACCATGCCATGTGGAAGAAATTACGTAAGTTATGAAATTGAACGTTACATATACACGTTCTCGTTTAACACTGCTGTGAGGTCTCTGCCATTTTTATGGACGTGCAATGGAAAGAGTAAGGGCAGCTGATCTTTTTGAATGAAAGTTGCAACTTCAGATGCATCCCGCCAAAAGAAGTTGCACAACCACTGCAGGCCACACCAAACAGCTAATACAAATCTGAACTAGAGTGACAGCACATCAGATCAGAAAAGTGATTTGCGTACAGAAATAACACCGTAGACACCATAAACTGAACTAGAGACAAAATTTTCAAACGACGCCCTAAGATCAAAATGGATCACATGACTAGACAGAGCGAAAATTCCCTTTACGACGACACCTGGATTGTGAAGATCAGTTGAGGATTGCGAAAGTTATGATATTTTTAATAACGGGGAATATAGTAAAATAGTATACATTAATTACAATTGAAGTCGTGTGACCGAAAATGCTTACTATTCACACATTTTTTCTTGTAACTTCCTCATTTTATCAGATATTTGCATGAAATTGAATAGAAGGTAGGATTTTGTTAGTTCTTTCAAATGAAATCATGAAAAATTTACTGTTTTTAGCTGGAATGGGCATCAGACCCATGGTACCTCACTGAAAACAAGTATAATTAATAAGAGTTCATTCATATTCATAAACATTTTTTTCAGAATACAAGAGAAAACAAAAATACACATCACTATTAATTGTTAATTCATATTCATACAAGTACACAACAAATATTCATTTTCATTCACAAACAGACAATAAGTTTTTTGTTTTATTTTTTTTATTTTTTTTTTGAACGATGCCTGCAGTGCATCTGACAGGGCGTTCGCTAATCTACCCGCCACAAATGTGACTACCCAATTTCCGCGATTTAGTTAAATACCTTCTCCTCTATGGATTTCGATGGAATTTCGTCAGTACCAAGATAAAAGCTATGTATTTATGTCCAACTACCTTTCAGTAGTGTCCAAAGCTTAGATGAAGCCCACCGACCGGTTGAAAGCCACGCAAATTTTCAGAAAGTCGAGGTGACCTGAAAACACCTCAGGGCTGAAATCCCGAAGTGTCCAACGCTGCAGGGGTTTGCACTCAACGTAGTTAACGTCATGTTCAGGAAAAAAACATACTCCCACCAGGCGGCCAGGAGTAGATATTGACTGACACACACATTAACAGTACCACGCAGTTTGGAACACATTTTTGAGGCAGAATGTTCGCCGCGAGTGGTTGCTATGTCATCATACCTCCATAAACTGAGTTGGTTTGCTTAAAGGCGCACGTAGTCATTTTTTGCTAACATTAATTAAAAAGTTTTTCTTTCAGAGAAAATAACGATTTTTTTTAAGAGATCAATTTTAAACCTATATAAACTCACATGAGAGGAATAGTAGTTTTGTCATTCTTCTAAAATATGCTGTTTTCTACACAGAGCGGGTCGCCCCCTTATGGAGAAGTGTATTGACAACATATGACGTGATGGTCGTGCAATTAACCGAGTACCTGCATATAACAACAACAACAAACAATAATGCGTTAATGACGTGTTTATGTAAATATATAAGCATAAACATAAAGGTACATCTAGACAGAACAAGCAAACCAAAACAAACAACAAAGCCAATGTCTTTATTATAGGCACAATATAGCACTGGAGATCAAGTTAGGACTAGCAATTCTTATGAGCAATTGTAAAACTCATCAGTATCTCATTGATTCTGCATTAAAAGCATGTTTTTCATTTATTCACCTTCATTTCAGACCTCTAGGACTTTCTTGCATGGAAGAAAGTTCAAGCAGTATGTCTCGTGTCCTTGGATTCCATGCACTTTCATTGCAAAGAAATAAAAAACTAATTTTGCCAAATATTTTTGCTTTTTTTCTTCCACATGTATAACAGAATTTTATTTTTTGTGTGAAACGTCCATTTTAAACTGTAGTTCATCCCTGATCTGTTTTTGAAAACTATATAATCTGCTTTCTTTTAGCGGAATGGCCAAAGACGGTTACAGGACTTCCCAGCACTTCTGGTACAACTGCAAGTATTGTTGTAATACGCCGTGATCGTATGTATGTTGCCCATGTGGGGGACTCGGCGGTGGTGTTGGGGGTGCAGGATCACCCCTCTGACGAGTTCATTCGAGCCGTAGAAATTACACAGGACCACAAACCTGAGCTCCCAAAGGAAAGGGAAAGAATAGAGGGGCTTGGTGGCAGGTGAGTTGTTTTAATAAAACAAGTAAGCTTACATACGTTAACAAACTGTGTTCACATCCTTGGTACCTAGCATGTGCTAGCGACACAGCTGGATGAGATTATCTAAGGTTATTTGCTTTTTTGGTTAACCTTCACAAGTAACCATCCTCATTCTTTTATTTTATGTCAACACTGATCAGGAAAACACAAAACGTCACCCGTTTCTTTCAGCCCTGTGTGTCCACAGTGGTCTGACTGGTTTTTGTTTATGCACCCACAGCTTCAAAAGTGGGACAACATAGCCAGACATGTTCTGGCATTTGCCCTCATTATCATAATCTAAACACAAGCTTTCTTTGTCGTTTAGCCTAAAAGAACATAGAAAGCATGTCAACATGATACAGACCAGCATCCAGTGGCCTGTATCATTGTCTTGCCCCTTGCAATGTGTGGCTTAGGGCAAGGTTTAAACTCTAGTGAACACGTTTTCAGGCTTAGTTTTAGGTAGAGGTACAAGTATCTTTGGTCAGCATTTTTTGTGCATTAAACTTTAACTATGATGAGACCCAGCACTGATCACTGTCATGTCTTTCCTCTAGTGTCATTAAAAAGTCTGGAGTCAATAGGGTGGTGTGGAAGAGACCCAGACTCACACACAATGGACCAGTAAGAAGGAGCACTGTCATCGATCAGATCCCATTTTTGGCTGTGGCCCGAGCTCTTGGTAAGAGGGTTATGCTATTTCATTACATGAGGTCATTGTTGCTGTTATTATCGGAAAAACAGTGATTAGAATGTTGAGTGAGTTTCAACACATCCAACAAGTCAGCAGAGATTGTCTGTTGTTTTGCAAATTGCAACACACCAACGTGATACTCTCTGTTCTTTAGCAATGACAAACAGAATGTTGAATTGCAACATAGGCTGTTTAGGTGTTTAAACTGAGTTCTCAGGGCACAACGGGGGCCTGGGGCCAGTGTGAAATACACAGGACAGTTGACGGAATTGTCCTTTTATCATGTTTAAATGGACAAATACATGTAAAATTATGTCAACATGCTGCTTGCTGCTGCTGTATGTGTCCTAGATGTTAATCAAGCAGCAGTCACTGCTCCTGACTGAGCCAACAGTTGAGATTTCTCTGGTATGTAAAATGTTGTAATTTAATGCACATTAATGTGTCTTCAGGTGACCTGTGGAGTTACGACTTCTACAGTGGAGAGTTTGTAGTGTCACCAGAGCCTGATACCGCTGTTATCAAGCTGAATTTGAAGCAGCACCGTTACGTCATCCTAGGCAGTGATGGGTTATGGAACATGGTATCACCACAGGAGGCTGTGTCTATTTGCCAGGAAAATGACAATGCCAAGGTGATTCATTTAAATGTATGCTTCAGGAAAGTTCTTGATTGTCTTTTAGAAACGTTTGCTTATCTAAATGTTTATTCCAACAGGCAAAGAACCAAACAGAAAATGTTTCAAATGCTGTTCTGCTTGTAAACCATGCCTTACTGAGATGGCGTCAACGCATGCTCCGTGCTGATAATACCAGTGCCATCGTTATCTGTTTGGAGCCGTTCGGGACATCCTCTGAGTGTTTGCCACCTTATGAGATAGTGTATAATCTCCAAGGACCAAAGTGTGGCTCCGTTCCTAAATCTTGCACCAACTCTTTGCCCACTCAGGTTAGGAATGTTTCAGATTTTCTATTTTAAGACATAGTAGACCCAAAAATAAAAATTTGCTGGACATTTACTCACACCAGGCTTCATTTTAAAAGGCAGTTGTTTTTCTGTAGTATTATGTTGTGGATTTTGATTCAAAATAACACCACACTTAAAGGGTTAGTTCACCCAAATATTAAAATTATGTCATTAATGACTCACCATCATCTCGTTCCAAACCCGTAAGACCTCCGTTCATCTTCGGAACACAGTTTAAGATATTTTAGGTTTAGTCCGAGAGCTTTCTGTCCCTCCATTGAGAATGTATGTACGGTATACTGTCCACGTCCAGAAAGGTAATAAAAACATCTTCAAAGTAGTCCATGTGACATCAGAGGGTCCGTTAGAATTTTTTGAAGCATCGAAAATACATTTTGGTCCAAAAATATCAAAAACTACGACTTTATTCAGCATTGACTTCTCTCCCGGGTCTGTTATGAGCGCGTTCACCTCACATCCGGTTCGCGAACGAATCACTCGATGTAACCGGATCTTCTTGAGCCAGTTCACCAAATCGAACTGAATCGTTTGAAACGGTTCGCGTCAACAATAAGCATTAATCCACAAATGACTTAAGCTGTTAACTTTTTTAACATGGATGACACTCCCTCTGAGTTCAAATAAACCAATATCCCAGAGTAATTCATTTACTCAAACAGTACACTGACTGAACCGAGCCAGATAATGAACGAAACATTGACTCGTTCTCGAGTCAAGAACCGTTTCTGTCGGACGCGTCTGATTCGAGAACCGAGGAGCTGATGATACTGCGCATGGGTGATTCAGACTGACACACAGCGCGTCTGAACTGAACTGGTTCTTTTGATGATTGATTCTGAACTGATTCTGTGCTAATGTTATGAGCGCGGGTAAACCGAAGGCTTGAATCAAGGGCAATCATCGCCAATGAAGTCATTATGTCGAGCGCAAAAGAACTGGTGAACCGTTTTCGGCAACCGGTTTATTGAATCAAACTGTCCGAAAGAACCGGTTCGCGGAGAAGAACAGAACTTCCCATCACTACCGGTGATCCGAAAACCGATGCAACCGGTTCTTGACTCGAGAACGAGTCAATGTTTCGTTCGTTATCTGGCACGGTCATCAGTTCAGTCAGTGTACTGTTTGAGTAAATGAATTACTCCGGGATATTGATTTATTTGAACTCAGAGGGAGTGTCAGCCATGTTAAAAAAGTTAACAGCTTAAGTCATTGGTGGATTAATGCTTATTGTTGACGCGAACCGTTTCAAGCGATTCAGTTCGATTTGGTGAACTGGTTCAAGAAGATCCGGTTACATCGAGTAATTCGTTCGCGAACCGGATGTGATGTGAACGCGCTCATAACAGACCCGGGAGAGAAGTCAATGCTGAATAAAGTCGTAGTTTTTGATATTTTTGGACCAAAATGTATTTTCGATGCTTCAAAAAATTCTAACGGACCCTCTGATGTCACATGGACTACTTTGAAGATGTATTTATTACCCTTTTGGACGTGGACAGTATACCGTACATACATTCTCAATGGAGGGACTGAAAGCTCTCGGACTAAATCTAAAATATCTTAAACTGTGTTCTGAAGATGAACGGAGGTCTTACGGGTTTGGAACGACATGAGGGTGAGTCATTAATGACATAATTTTAATATTTGGGTTAACTAACCCTTTAAGCTTCATGTATAGTTCCTTCTTTTTTTTTTTAGGTTCTGCCTTGTAATGACTCATTGGAAAATGAGACCCATTGTGATGGAATGCCTGCAGACAAGCGGGTGCTAGAGGACGACTCCTCACCTGTGCTGAAGAAACGGCGTCATAGTTTATCCCAGTCCCCTCTTAAAGAGTCCTCATGTACATCCTCAAAGATACCGAGTGCACAGTCCTCGGCGAGGAGTGGTGGTGGCAGCAATGGTCAGAAACAGTCTGAAAATGTCCAAGCGCTGCTTCAGCAGCATGTGAAGACTACTGTATGTGTTTGCTGACATTCATGGTCCTAATACAATGCAATCTGTACATTCATGCTGGACAGTCAGATTCTGATATTAGTTGATATAAGCTACTGAGAAACCAAATCCTGAAGCAAGTAACAATGTCAGAAGAAAAAGAAAAAATCACTTGCTTCCATTCACGACACTCATGTTTTAGCGTATGTTAGTGTTATGTTGTTATACTTTATATTTTGCAGACTAATGAAAATGTGTTGGATTTTTAAATGAGTTTTAGTTTTTCCTCCATTGTGTGTCCATTGCTCAGTTCTGTTATGCTTCAGGTCAGTCAGGTTGACATGATGGATCAAATAGGGATTTTTGCACTTTAAGTTGAATTTGTGCAGTCTTTGTGGAAAATTGGAGGATTGTGGGGGAAAAAAAGAAAGAAAGAAATTCTATCTTCTGAGAAGATATTTCCCTGCAGCTTACATGTCACCTGTTATATTTCATCATTTTGGGATCAATGCTATTGTTTTACTGAACAAGGAGAATGGTTCATCATTTCTAGTTTTCACTGGTATCTTAACCCTGTGTCATAAGGTTTAATGTTAACATTGTATGCAGGCATGAACTTTATTAATTATGCATTATGGATTTTAAGCATTATGGTTATTTTAATGTTTCCCAGGATTTCATTAACATTGTTTTTTTTCCTATAATGGGAGAAACTGTCATTCTAAACTGAAGGTGCTGCTATGCTAACAGGTCAATAAAAAAATTACAATAAAAACTGTATGCTCTTTAATAAAAATATTGGACGTTGTTATAGGGGTAAATTAAAACAAGAAATAGGACTTCAATTTGTTATTTTAATATAACTAGTTTAAATCATTTTAAGACATCCTTTGAAGATGAGAACCATTATTCCATTCTTCATAGTTTTCACGTGTCTACGACTTCGTTTTTCCGAAAGAAGCCGAGGCTGTGCGAAGTAGCTCGGTTGGGGATCATCACGCGATACTTCAATGTAAATAAACACATCAGCGTGACGTGATGTAACATTCGTGTTCATCCAGGCTGTTGTGCAAATTTTCAAATGCGGATATGCTCATATGAGTGTGAACCAAACAAATATAGCTTTATAGAACACTTCATCAAGATGTTAATGTTAATATTAACAATGCGTCAGATTCGTTCAGCGAACAAAAAAACCCAACCAGTCCCTGCCATTCACTATTGGTCAGAAAGGTCCAAGTACCCACCTTTGTCCTAACACTATTGGCTATCCGTCTCCGAAGCTCATCTCTGATTGGCCAAAGCATCTGTTGTTTCCGCTGCATGTCAGCTTCACTGTGGCGTTTTGTGAGGACCTCTGTTGATCCGAATTCAAAACACAAAACCTCTGGTTAGTACAAATGTCGCATCGTTAAACATTCAGCTGCACATTTCTTACATACATTACATACATATTTCTTTCAGAAAGTGAGAAAAGTTATTGTCATTGCTCAGTTTATTGTCTTGGAAGCGTTGTAATGACAGATAGCGGTATTGGCTAAGCTAACAGACTGTGGAGACAGTTGATATGATGAAATGTTGAACTGACTGAACTCACAGCTGTGTTTTCTCTGACACACTCTTGACATCTCTTTAGACATTTTCTTGGATTAAATTATGTTAAATTTATGGAAAAATGTAAATAAATGAAGAGCTACTTAATTATTATGATGGTAATGTAGGTATTTACATCCTATAGTTTGGTTACTAGTAAATATTGCTGGAGTTGATTGAAGTCTTTTCTTTTGTTTATCTTGCTTGTCGTAACAAGTCAGTATTAAAGATCGTTTACAGGATGAATACTTAATAGGAATGAGTCTGTTGTGCAGATTTAACTGAGCCAGGCACATCTGTGCCTGATTTGTTAACATCCATCTGCAAGGTGGATGATCTGTAGTGGTGCAGATATCATTTGTAGCCTATTAATTATGTTGAGTTTAGAGTAATACTGAGATCAGAATGATTAATGAGGCATCTCTGCAGTGATGTTTATTGTAACGATCATGTGGAAATCATGCCTGTATCTTCTCATGCTCTACTCCAGCAGGATCCTGAGTGGTTGGCCATGGCGTCTGACTCCCCGCGCAGACCGAGCCGCTGTGCTGGTGGGGTTGTGGTTCGAGCACAGGCTGCAACGTAAGACCATAATGGCTCATTTGTGAATGAAATTACAGTTGTAAAGCCAATTAGTGATCAGTATTGTAAATGTTAAGATGTTGGTCCTAATAAACAAAAGAGTGATAAAATATTGCTGCTCAAGTTTTAAGGTTTAAATGGTCAGGTCTCTTCTTGTGTGGTTATATTATTTTCATGAGAATTGTTTTTACTGTTTTGCAGAGAGCAGTCATACATGGAGAGCGTAGTTACGTTCCTGCAGGATGTAGTCCCTCAGGTAAATGTTTTTTTTTCCCTTTAAATTTTGCTTGGAATTTTATGTACAAAACTGGAAATTCACTTTTTTTATGTGTTTTGGATAATGTTTATTTTTAATGTATTTCTGTTGTAAAAATGTCGAGAGCCTAAGAAAGACTCTTTGTAGACATATAAGTGATAGAGCAAGAACAATTTAGTTAGACAATATCAAGCCTGTATTAATCTTTGAATTTTCAGGCATATACTGGGACACCTCCAAATGATGAAAAAGAGAAGATAGTTTGGGTCCGTTTTGAAAAAACAGACATCAATGGTAAGTTTATGCTGTATGTTTTGATTCACTAAAAGAACCAGTTCATATGAATCATTTGTTTGTTAGTCAGACTATATCATATTGGTCATGCTGCATGTTTTTGGTTCACTAAAAAGAACTGGCTAAAAGAACTAAATTATTTTACTGCTCCACATTGGTCACGCTGTACTGCTAGATGTTGTGGGGGAAAATGTTTTTTTTATTATATTTTTTTTTTTAATTTAAATTTAGTTTTTTATTTTAAAATGTAATTTATTTCTGTGATGGCAACGCTGAATTTTCAGCAACCATTTCTCCAGTTTTCAGTATCACATGATCCTTCAGAAATCATGTAATAAAATGTTTTATTTTATTTTTTATTATTCCCCCAGGATTCTTTGAAGAATAAAAAGTTATAAAGAACAGCGTTTATTTGAAGTATTTTGTGATGTAAATATATTTACTGTCCCATGTGAGCAATATAATGCAAAACAGTTTTAACAAGCACTGATATGTTACACAAATCCTAAATGTGGTTTGGGGCTAGTAGTTCATATTTATCTTATCTTAAGTTTTTGGTTGCACCAATGTTGGATCATCCAAACGCTGACTATGTTCCTCATTCCAGCAAACATGTCATGAGGGGATGAGATGACTGTCAGAAGAATAGACATAACTTTCCTAATTTTCCAGTTGTATTGGCACTTGTATTGACAGCCATGATCTTTTCTTTTTGTCAGAAGAATAAAAACAGTGGCGATCAGAAAGGTGCTATATTTTGCCAACTTTTGAGTCATTATTTATGTGTTCCATTGTTCTGATCATCTGCGTCTTGTTTGTTTATTGAGCTGTTTACAACTTGCGTCAAGCCTTTGTGAATTACATACTTTGTGAATTATTTGTTGTACTTCTGTGTCATTTCTTACAACTTGTGTTTCTTGTCCTGTGTCCAGATGTGGCTCGCTTACCAGAGTTCCAAGAGATGCACGGCAGCGGCAGTGACCCGCCTCTCTGCTTGATGATTGGATACACTGATGGAATGCAGATTTGGAGCATATCAGTGAGTACATTTTAAATGGTCTCTCTTGCCTTGCCTTACACTGGCTGCTTCCGAATATGCATACTTGCTTACTATGTAGAAGGCTAATAATAGAATGTGAAAATAGTAGTATGTCCGAATTCACAGTATTCATAAAAGAATAGGCAAAAAAAAAATTATTTGGATAAACTACTATTTGTGGTGAGATTCTGACATGCTCAGCCAATGGACACTTTGTACTATCCCATGAGGCTACTGAAGAGGAGTTGTGAATGGCAGTGAAGTGATGCAACCAATGCTGTAGGTCACATGACAAATATTGTGTAATGCATTCATATAACACACATTCATACTATATAGAACATATTTTTAATGGTTGCAAATTACAGTACTTTTTGGATGCAGCCAGCATGTTTTTCTCTAGACCACTCTGTCTATATGTCATTGACAAAGCAACTGGAAATCATTCATTTTGGTGACAATAAGGTGTAGACAGCAAAGCTCATCAGTGAAATCAATACTGCTGTACTGCCTACTACATACTATCTAGTGAATTAGAATTAGAATTTTTTATTCCAGTTTTGTATTGCAAATCAATATTCAGTCAAATATGACTCACAAACGACCTTAAAATTGTGTTTGATATTGCTCAGTTGCTGTGTTATGCTGTGACTCTTTTTCACCACTTGGTGTCGCCATAGACAAAGGCAAGGCTGTGTTCTGGAATACAGATTTGAGTATTGAAGTTGGGTGAAAAATTATGTCAGGATGCATGTTAAGCTCTGAATCATGTCATATTTAAAAAAATGATGGTAACTAAACATGATATCGCTTCCCCAGTAAAATAGTGAAAATGTCAATTTCAATTTAAAAGGTTTCTCGAACTTGGCTGTCCAAATTCACATCATAAGGAAGTGCAAAGCTTCCTATTTTTAATAGGAAAATATGGTAATAGAGATAAAGATATCGGACATATTATGTGATTTGTTACCCTGACTAAGCCTTTATTTTAGAAAATTTTTAAAGTCCTGACAGTTATCACTTTAGGAAGCTTTGCACTTCCTTATGATGTGAATTTGGAGGCATCATTAAAGACACAACATCTCATACTTTTTGTCGAAGTGTTGAAAGCGTCACATTGTCTGGCTATAAGTTGCCTGCAAAGTGTTTGTGACAGCTGCTGAGCCCACACCTTCAGTAATGGCGTTGAAGGGAGGAGCAGGAGTGGCACTAGCTGTAGTACATTTCTGCATTCCTGTGCATTAGCATCTTGGTGGAGCAGAATCTTTGATGGAGCTGTTGCTGGCTGGTGGGAGATAAGAGTTAGATTAGACTGGGCTAACTGAAGTGGTGTTGGAGTGGAGGGATGACATGCAGTACACTGAAGGTGTCTGCTTTGCTATTATCATTTAAGCAGCCCAATGCACTTCACCGTTTTCTACCATCATGATTCCAATGTGTAGAGACGGGTGTTTGAGAAATATGTGGTAATGATAGTGCTGCAGAAATTGCATGTTTAAGGAGTGATTAAATGATAAGGGATGCACAAAATTTTGCATGATATTATTATTTACTTTTTAATTTAATACTGTTATTGAATAATTCATTGTTCATTCTTATTTTGATTATTTAAAAAAAAAAAAAACTAAAAATCACTTTATATTGTACATTGTATTCATTGAGCAAACACTTTTATTTGTATATTAAGCAAGAAACAACTGATTCAAGTGCACAGGGCTATTAAAAATAACTTTAGCAAATCTCAAAATGTTTTTTATAATGCACATTATACTGTAATGTTTAGTTTTTAGTTATTTATTTAGCTTTATTTTGAATTTAGATTTTTCTATTTTCTATTTTAGAAAATAGTATAAAATACGTTTTAAAGGGGTCGTATGATGCGATTTCAATTTTTCCTTTCTCTTTGGAGTGTTACAAGTTCTTGGTGCAAGAAGAAGATCTGTAAAGTTGCAAAGACTAAAATCTCAAATCCAAAAAGATATTCATTATCAAAGTTAAGACTCTGCAACGCCCCTCTAAAATGACTCATTCAAACACGCCCCCACATGTCTACATCACTATGGGAAAATATTTGCGTAATGCCACCCAAATGTTCACACAAAGAAAGAATCTAGGCGAAAGCAAAAGCACTTTATTTGGCCTTCCGAAAGTAGATGCATTTAGGAAGCTTTAAGATTACTTACAACAGAACAGCAACACACCATGGACTTCCGTTTTGTCCATGAACCTAGGAGAGGAGGTAATTCTGACTTGGCGCTTCTGAATTAGCTACTGTAAGTATGTTTTGTTATTAGTTTAAGTATTTGCTATTGACTATTCAAATGCGGAGTTTTGCGCATTGTGTGTGTGTGTGTGTGTGTGTGTGTGTGTGCGCGCGCATGTGAGAGAGAGAGAGAGACAAGGTCACATAGTGGAGTCAGCTGTCTTAACCGTCCGTGGCTTCTGTACTGCAAACACATACGAGCTTTAGCACTGTGTCTGTCAAACAACTCTGTTCCCCTTTCGGGCTTAAACTGATGGTTAAACTAAGGACACTATTAACTGTCCTTACATTTATTTTGAAAGATGAAGCTCGCGGTTATGGAAAGGTGCATTACATTTCCGACGAGTGCTTGCGGTCATCATCGGACAATCACAATGCACTGGGTCAGTTGGCCAATCAACAGAAGGAGGGACTTTGTAGAAAACGAGTGTTGGAGAGAGGCGGGGCATAGTGGACCTACAATAATGTACATTATTTGAAAAATAATGTGTTTTTTGAACATATTCTGTTACACCAAATTCACAAAATAATGATCTTTAAAAGAGCATCATATGACCCCTTTAATAGAGGCCATTTATAAGTTATTTGCTATAACATTAAAAATAGATTTATCTGTACTGGCTATTATACTATTATATGATGTAATAATATAATTATCAGAAGATATTATGGCATTTAGATATTATTTCATTATCCAAAAATCAACTTGGTCAGTTTTGCATTAGTATTACTATTTTTATTTTATTTTTAAACTTAACTTAAATACTATTTTCAAACATTTAATTTTACACGTTTTTAGTATGTCTCAGTTGGTACTGATACTTTTTTTTTTTTTGTTGTTAAATATTAAATGCATTAAATCATCGGAATATAGGATAGGATTTATCATTGTCTCTTTTTCTCAGATGACACATTTAAATTCCCTTCACAGAAACAATAAATGATAATTGATATTTGCAATCCAAGTCTTTTGGTATGGACTTCAGATTTTGTTGTTATAGTGTATTTTAGGAAGGAGAGCAGGAGTTCATGTCTGTGTTATTGCTATCATATCAAGAGCCCAGAAGGCCAGGAGACAGAGATGTCACCAGTCTCTCTTGTCTAATGCTGGGCTTTGTCCTCGGTCCGCTCTACTTCCAGATGCTCTCCGCTTTCTAAGAATACAGACAGAGCTGCCATCTCTCTCAACTCCAGATACCGTTGAATTGCTCCGATTCGCTGAATTCCATCACACAGAGTGGCTGGAGATTAACAAAACTCATTTTATGACCAGCATCTACATTGTATCCATGTGAAAGACATTAGAAACAACCAGAGGGAAAAACAAAAAGAAGCCTCAATTTTGCATATTGCTGTGATAAATAGTAATGTAATAGCTGAGAGGTTGGTGATGGATGTCACCACTAAAGCCGTGTAAAGCGAGGATGAGCAGTCTAGTAATGCACAATGACAGTCGCATTAACGTAAACCTCACAATCCGCTAAATTCCATTATTCCTTTGCCCCATTTGCCAGCCAGGGGTTTTGTTTTGTGGTGGCCCGCGTGCATTACCTCTCTCTCTTGTTTTCTCCCCTTCTGTCTCTCTCACATCAAATGTACCATGCTGTAGATGCCATATTAATCTCCCACTTGGCAGCTACAAAGTCTGCACCGAGCGCTTTTAATAAAAACACAACTCTGATCCTGCATTCGAAAAAGCTACTAATTGTGCAAAAGAGCGATCATCCTCTGTGGGCTTATCTGCTTAAGACACATGGATTTTGCCCAGTAATGTGATAAAGAACATTTCTGTAATTTAACACACAAAGAGATGCACATTCAGGGCTTAATTCTTAAAACAAAAAGCTAGAATAAAAGGCCACTGGATTTGTGCGCCAATCAAGATATTTCCGCCCTTGCGATGTGATACGCCACCCCCCAGCTTTGGTTTTACAGATCTCCGGATTTCCACCAGTTTATTACAGTATTGGTATGAGAATGACATGATTAAGACTTCATTTGATTTAGGTCTGTATTGTTATAACAACTCAATCAAATGGTGATTGTAGGTGCTAAATATCGGCCTGGGACAGTTACTCGTGGAAATGGTGTTTATTTGAAGAGCACATTTATGGAATACATGGTAGCTTTTGTTTTGTGGTTTAGTTGTTGGCTCACCCTCCATCCTTCATGTGAAGTCCGTTTCTCTCAGTTTGCATTGATTTGTCCTACAGTGTAAACAAATATCTCTTTGTTTGTGCCCCATTGTTTTTTGATGCCCCGCAACCACATTTTTGACCCCGAATGGCATTGAGTTGATCAGCAGTTCTGATTTTTCCTACACTGGCAGAGGCAAGAAAAGACTTAATAATTCTGAATGGATCTGAGATTTCAAAATTTCATTTAATTGGTTGCATAGCAGATAGTCCCGCCCCAAACTCACACCATTGGTTGAGCTAGTGTCGGGAGCAGTAGTTGCACAATGTTACACGTTTCAGGGAAATCGGCCTACTGAAGTCTTTGAATAAGTTATTGAATATGAAGCAGTGGCCTCGTTAACCGAATCATTGTGACTGAAACATTCAGATGATGAACCAATAAATCAGCTCTTTGAAAAGATCCAGTTCAAAAGAATGACTAGTTTGTGAACTGGAACATTAATAATTATCATGGCTACTTCTCCAAGAAGAACTATCAAAGTTTGAATAATGACTTAAATTTTGGTGTGTTCCTGACACAATGCTATTGTTTTATGGCTTTAGAAGACATGGAATATAATGTATGAGTCATATTAACCACTTTTATAAAACTTCAGAGGAGCTTTTTGTTATTTTGGAGCTTGACAGTCCCAGTGCTCGCTCATATTCATTATGTAAAAAAGACTTAACAATTTCTCCTTTTGTGTTCCACTGAAGAAACAAAGTCATACAGGGTTTGGAACAACATGAGGGTGAGTAAGTGATTCACCCGTGATTTTCATTTTTGGGTGAACTGTTCCATTAAGCTGGGATAGGATCATTTAACTATGGGAAAAAAAAACAGACTGCGGCTTTGAAGTTTCATTTAAGAGCATGTTTGTCAATGACTTTTATCCATTTTCCATTCATATCCGAAGGCCAGATAACATTACACAGCAGTGTCTTGCTTTGGTTTGTCCACAGATGCCTGATGTTTATCTTCTAGTTGTTGGGTGACTCATTATCAAACCACATCACAGCCGCTGCAGTCCAAACAGAGCATTGTGTGATTCACAGTCAAGTACTTTTATGTTAATGTTCCAAAAGTGATGCCACAGTATTTAGGACATTCGTCATGGGTGTTTCTCAGTTGGACACTCTGTGTCAACACTTTCAAATGGAATGTGTTAGCTGATGTACAGATAAAAGATAAAATGCTGGAGCCCTTACAACTCTGTACTGTAATTATATCGTTGCCATTTTGTCTCGGGCCTGATAACCTTTGTGATGTGGCTCTGGTACAAACCCATATGCATCACCACATTCTCACACCCACAGTACTCTTTGCTGTCTTTGAACTGAGTTTATCTCTCTAACATCACTGTCCGGTGTGTTTTAAGCATGTCTGTTTGTTTTGTCTCTCTGCAGCTGAACGGGGAAGCACAGGAGCTGTTCTCGGTGAGGCATGGACCTGTGCGAACTGCTAGGATCCTGCCTGCTCCTCATATCAGTAAGTCTCATACACCCCAAAAGCCTGGGCTACGCTCATCCTACAGAGCCACATAAGTGCATGACTTTTAACATATAGTGGCCCCAACAAAATCTTTTTGAAATCTAACAAAGAAATTTAATACTGCATAGGCCTAGCAATATGCAAAACTTGGCATACATTACCATTCAAAAGTTTTTATTATTATTATTTTTTTAAAGAAATTAACACATTTATTAACCAATGATGCATTACATTGATCAAAAGTAACAGACTTGTTTCAAATAAATGCTGTTCTGTTGAACTTTTTAATTCACCAACGAATCCTAAAGAAGGGATAACGGTTTCCACAAAAATATTAAAAAGCACTAAATGCTTTTTCAAAATTGATGATAAGAAATGTTTCTTGAGTAGCAAATCAGCATATTACAGTGATCTCTGGATGATGTGACACTGAAGACTGTAGTATTGGCTGCTGAAAATTCATCTTCACCATCACAGGATGATAATAAATTACATTTATAACATTAATTTACATCACAATTTTACAAAAAAAAACTTAAATTTACATTGCAATATTTCACAATATTACTGTGTTTTACTGTATTTCTGATAAAATAAATGCAGCATTAGGTAACATAAGAAACCTCTTTGAAACACACACACACAAACCTAAACTTACAGATCCCAAACTTTTGAATGGTAGTGTAGACTGAACAGCAAGACGGTTGTTTTTTTTTTACATTTATTTTGGCATCCTAAGAAGGCACAAATATTTGGTTGCATTTAATTTTTTTGCATTTAGCATTGTCCCCCCCACCAACTGCTTTCTAGAATAGACCTGAGCTCCATCTTAGGCTTATAACCCCTGCTAGAAATCTTTTCATTACTGCAAGTAAAACTGCTTCTCTGAAATATTATTACAAATTCTACATTCCTGTGGCATCTTAATTTTCAGCTCGTCAAGAACAAGCGTCCACCTCCATATTGAAATATGTGTTGACAGAGTGTGATCTCCCGCTACACTTAAATTTATTTCACATGTCATATGTTACATAAACAGCTCGTTATTTTACATGTCATGTTTGCCACTATTATTTGCCTAGAAATTTGCAGAAAGTAAAGTCAGTTTTCGGCAGTTACATGCTTTTTCGAATCAAGCTAGACCGAGATGTGGCTATTTATACAGTTCCATGTCTCTCTTCCTTACTGGCTTTTCCATATATCATGTTTAAATTAAAGACTACCTTCTGTTTCTTAATAGCGCTGAGAGCTCGCCAGAGCCCCGCTGTTTTCCCTTCATAATATTAAAATCAGTCCTTCACAATTATGTTGGCATGCTGTCAGCTGGC